>NC_069502.1:1097039012-1097339012 GCF_027579735.1 Bombina bombina | reverse complement strand
ACTCTTATTAACTAAAGTATTCCTATTTAAAACTAAATACTTACCTGTAAAATAAACCCTAATATAGCTACAATATAACAAATAATTATATTGTTGCTATTTTAGGATTTACATTTATTTTACAGGCAACTTTGTATTTATTTTAAAAAGGTACAATAGCTATTAAATAGTTATTAACTATTTAATAGCTACCTAGTTAAAATAATTACAAAATTGCCTGTAAAATAAATCCTAACCTAAGTTATAATTAAACCTAACACTACACTATCATTAAATTAATTAAATAAATTAGCTACCAATTCCTACAATTAAATACAATTAAATAAACTAAACTATATTACAAAAAAAACAAAACACTAAATTACAGAAAATAAAAAAAATTACAAGAATTTTAAACTAATTACACCTAATCTAAACCCCCTAATAAAATACTAATAAAAAAAATAATAAAAGTCCCTACCCTATTCTACATTACAAAGTAATCAGCTCTTTTACCAGCCCTTAAAAGGGCTTTTTGCGGGGCATGACCCAAACTAATCAGCTCTTTTGCCTGTAAAAAAAAATACACCCCCCCAACATTAAAACCCACCACCCACATATCCCTACTCTAACCCACCCAAACCCCCCTTAAATATACCTAACACCACCCCCCTGAAGATCTCCCTACCTTGAGTCGTCTTCACCCAGCCGGGCCGAAGTCTTCATCCAATGGGGCAGAAGAGGACATCCAGACCGACAGACATCTTCATTTAAGTGGCATCTTCTATCTTCATCCATGCGGAGCAGAGCCATCTTCTTCCCAGCCAAAGTGGATCCATCCTCTTAAACCGATGCCTACTCGCCGAATGAAGGTTCCTTTAAATGACGCCATCCAAGATGGCACCCTCGAATTCCGATTGGCTGATAGGATTCTATCAGCCAATCGGAATTAAGGTAGGAAAAATCTGATTGGCTGATTCAATCAGCCAATCAGATTCAAGTTCAATCCGATTGGCTGATCCAATCAGCCCATCAGATTGAGCTTGCATTCTATTGGCTGTTCCGATCAGCCAATAGAAGGTCTGGATGTCCTCTTCTGCCCCATCGGATGAAGACTTCGGCCCGGCTGGGTGAAGACGACTCAAGGTAGGGAGATCTTCAGGGGGGTAGTGTTAGGTTTATTTAAGTGGGGTTTGGGTGGGTTAGAGTAGGGGTATGTGGGTGGTGGGTTTTAATGTTGGGGGGGTTGTATTTTTTTTTACAGGCAAAAGAGCTGATTACTTTGTAATGTAGAATAGGGTAAGCAGATTAGGGGTTCATAGGGATAATGTAGGTGACGGCGGTGTCCGGAGCGGCAGATTAGGGGTTAATTGTGTAATGCAGGTGTCAGCGATAGCGGGGTTGGCAGATTAGGGGTTAATAAGTGTAAGGTTAGGGGTGTTTAGACTCGGGGTTCATGCTAGGGTGTTAGGTGCAGACTTAGAAAGTGTTTGCTTAATGCTGCTTTTTTGCAGGTGTTAGGTTTTTTTTCAGACCAAACTGCCCCATTGTTTCCTATGGGGGAATCGTGCACGAGCACGTTTTGCCAGCTTACCGCTATCATAAGCAAAGCTGGTATTGAGGGTTGAAGTGGCGGTAAATTTGGCTCAACGCTCCCTTTTTGGAGCCTAAGGCAGCCCTTCAGACAACTCTAAATACCAGCATTGTTTGGAAGCAGCGTTAGGAAAAAAAGCTGCGTTAGCTACTTGGGTCTTTACCGACAAAACTCTAAATCTAGCCGATAGTCATTTTGGTAACCACTATCCTGCCATAAGAAGAAATATTTTTTCTGGTCCAGTTGTTTCAAAGTCTCTTTATTTGTAGGTACATTGGTTTATAATTAATTGAGAATAGGGAGTAAATATTATTTGAAAGGGTAATACCTAAGTATAAAGGCCTTTTTTTGCCCAAGAGAATCCAAAATTAATCTCGAGAAGTTTTATAGGTGGAATCCCCAATCTCAAATCCTGAGATGTCCGGGCAATTTCGTATCTGGGTTGCAAGTATCTCTATGCACAAAGCAAAGAGTAAAGGAGATAAAGGACAAACCTGTCTTGTACCGTTTTTAATTAAGATTTCTTTGGACTGATAACCCGCAATTTTAGTGAAAGCTTTAGGTTCTGAGTATATTTTTTTTATTGCCTTAATAAAATTTCCCTGGATCCCAATTGTTTCCAACACAGTAAATAGGTAGTTCCAGTTGACCCTGTCGAATTCCTTCTCTGCATCCAACAAGAGGAGCAAAGAAGGCAACCCCTTCACGCTAGCAAAATTAATTAAATCTACAGTTCTGCATATGTTATCTGGGGCCTCCCTATTGGGGATGAAGCCCACCTGGTCTGGGTGCACTAACGCCGTCATAAGGGGGTTCAGTCTGTCTGCTAGAATCTTCGTAAATAGTTTAATGTCTTGGTTAATAAGTGATATTGGCCTATAATTCTGGCAATGTTGTTTGTTTTTTCCAGGTTAAGGGATTACTGATATTCTGGCTAGTAATAATTTGGGGGTATTGCGTTAACCTCTAAGATATGATTGAAAATGTTCACTAATTGGGAGGCAATAATATCTTTTAGTGTTCTGTAAAAGATTCCTGAGAAGCCGTCAGGACCAGAGGCTTTAGCTACTTTAGTATTTTTGATTGCTGTTAATATTTCTTGTAATGTGATGGGTTAGTTAAGTTTTTCTATTGCCTCCTCATCTAAAATGGGCAGATGGCATTCTGCTAAAAATGTGTTTCTGTCTGGTGTTCTGAACTCACTTTGATGGTAGAATTAAGCAAATATGTTAGATATTTTCTGTGGATTATTAATTATTTTCCCTTCTGGTGCTTGTATTTGGGGTATGGAAGTAGTTCTGGTGATGTTTTTTAGTTCATTTGCCAGCATTTTGTCTGGTTTGTTTTGCATAAATAAAGTAATGGGCATCTAATATCTTTACCCAAATTGTTGTGAAGTGATGCGCTAGACCCTCCCACTTAGCCAATCTATTAATACTACCTTCTTCCTAGGTACTTATATAGTATCACTCAAGTATTTTAATGATTAGATGGCGCTATAGAGCTGTGGGTGTTTAAAATGCCTCTACTTTTATGTGAGTTATAAATTCCTAACTTAACCAATCTAACTTATATGAGAACAGAAAAAACTTCCACTTGTATATATAAAAAAATGTACCATTTATTTAACACAATAATAATAATATAAACTTTCCTTTTATAAAATAATCACCATCCAACTTCCATTCACGACCCTTCCATACTTAAAATCCTAAAATTAGCAGCGAATATAAACTTCACCTAATCCAGTTATGCACAATAAAATGGTGACAAGCCTAAAAACTTTCTAAAGATACCCTCTCCTAATCTCTGTACGTCGCTACAATACAAGATCCAAATCACAAATATATATCTCTCTTCTGTGGTCTTAATACAGGGAAACAGGCTATAGAAACAATTATAATATGCAGCAGTTTGTACAGATAACCAATGCGTGGTGGTGAGAACAGAGTCTTAGTAATTTCCTTCAGGTGTTACAGTCTGTATATTTAACCTCTGCTCTTCACTTGTGTTCCTTAGATGTACATTTTATTAGCAGCAGCACATCTACTTTCCGTTCTAACTTCAGGTGTCTACACCACCACTTCTATATTCAGATTTAAACACGCTTGTATAGTCAATCTTGTTCTGAATATGGTTATAATTTCAACATAGCAATAATTTCCAAGAGACAATAAACATAGTTATCCCAATCTGTATATAAGGTGATACTTTTATCTAGTGACCTTCTAGGAACAGCGAGATTAGTAACTTGAGCTCTGTAAACTCTTAACGAAAGCCAGGTCGGTCTCTTACCTCTCGTTCTTTATCTGCAGGGAGTTCCGAGCTGTCACTCTTGCATAATCTCACCTGCTATTGGCTGTTCTTTCCGGTCTAAGATAATCCAGCTATGACACTCCATGCACTGCGCGTCCTTTCCCACCTGGTCTAAAGTCGGTTATCTTCACTTGCGCAAGACTTGACTTCCAAGAACCCACAGGTCACAGTTTGGTTAAAAAGCACTCGCTCTGCTCTTAAGTACTGAGTACGCAGAGGTCTTTGCTCCTTTGTAACGATTCACAGTTCCTCAGTCAATTCGGTTTTCAAATTCATGCAGTCCTTCTACACTTTCACCCCTAAGGTGTAGCAACATACAGAGATTAGGAGAGGGCATCTAATATCTTGACTGACCTATAGACCTCTTTGTTGAGAAGTTCTTCTATTTCAGATTTTTTAGATTTTATTTGGTTGAATAGTATAGTATGAGCTATGGTTTGTAGAACCATGGGGTTTCCCTAGGTGATTTTAGCTATTTGTGTCTGAAGTGGAAAAGGGTCTGACTCACTAACCTTTCGCCGACTGGACCCCCTTTGTTGCACAAAAGATTCCTCTTAACTTGATAACTCAGGGAGTTGCAGACTAAATGACATAATTTTAAAGTTAGATATACCTGTGCAATTAAAATAATTTAGTTATTAACGAACCATGAACATTGTAATATAAACTGAAAATAAAAACAAACATTTACAATGAAATCTCAAGCCTTCTTGCCAACAACCATAATGAACATTTTTAATTCTGATAGGGTACCAAGAGAAGATGGAGGTGGTGGGTTAGAGTGGGAAGGGAAAAGGGTAGAAGGAGGGGTTATGAAGATAGTGGGAAAAAAAGAGGTTGAGAAGTTATTCCTGTAACAGGAGAGGGAAGAAGGCAAGGGAAAGATTTAAGAAGGGAGGCAAAAGAAAGATAGGAGATCATTGTGGTGGTGAGATAGATGATGGTTTAGGTTCACATAAGTCTCTCAGTTTTTCTTCAAGTTAGCAATCAATATGTTCCGTGTTTGGACACGATGATAGTGATCTATACCTGCATAGTCAGATGTAATTAGTTATCAATATTACCTATTTAATGAGATTTGGACATGTAGGGCCAACGTTTTATTGCAAGGTTTCCAACTTTGCAGTCAATAATCATATCAATTTTGATAATCCACATGGGGTTATCAGTAGGGGAGTGGGTTAAGAAAAGAGAGTTGCTGATGGAGGTAAGGAGAAGGGAAAAGGGTAATGGGTAGTAGGGGTAGGAAATGAAGGGTGTGGGTGTTATTCCAGCATTGGAGGTAGAGATATCTTACAGTTTAACTCTAACAAAAAAAGAGAACCACTAGTCACACCATCCACTAAAGGGTAGTATGGAAAATGGGGTGAAACTTCAGTTTTCTGAAACAGTTTCCTTTGCTAATCGCTCAAAATTAAGCCTCAGGTAACATTGCTTCTTTGGGAGGTTCTATCATCAGCAGGTAAAGGAAGGATTCTGGCAAGCTCTTTTATGTTGACCTGACTTTTGAACTGGTGTCCTTGTTCTTTCTATTGACCTTCAGGGGTTCCTTTGCGGTAGTGGTTCTGCTGGTGGTGCTGTAGGTATTTTGAGTTTGGTCAGTAAGGATAGTTTTAGGGCTAAAAGTAATGGTTTTAAGTATCTCATTTTCCTCAAAGTATTGGTGATAGGTCTGTGTATATCTGGATTACAGATCCTTGAAACTCAAGTTGTTTGTGCTTGCAGAATTCTTGTATTATCTGTTCTATGACATGATAATAATGCAATTTAACTATGATGTCTCTCACATTGTTATTGAGATAAAGAACGAAAAAATTAAAAAAATGTTAAATATGTTAGGGAATGCAGATGTAGAAATAAAAATAAAAAATGCAAAATTGCAAAAATGCCAAAAAGGCAAATGTGGGGAAAGAAAGTTCTGGATAAATTATTATCCAGAACTTTCTTTCCCCACATTTGCCTTTTTGGCATTTTTGCAATTTTGCATTTTTTTATTTTTATTTCTACATCTGCATTCCCTAACATTTTTTTAAAAAAAATATTTTTTTTCATTTTTCTTTATCTTAATAATATGGTTTGATTAGTTGAATACAACATTCATATGTCACCACATTTTAACATGTTCTAGTACAGCTGTATGTTACCTACGATATTATGTTTTAATACGTTGTTTATATGAGATACATAAAATTTCATTTTATATTTCATCAAATAAAAGGTTATTAGTAAATCATCATATAGCTTATTGTACTTCCATCTTGAATCTGCAAGGATTGTGAAGATAGAAATCTTCACACACCAGGTAATTTCACTCCTTTTTTTTAGGGCTCGCCGTATTCAGCATTGCACCAGCAGCTCACAAGAGCTGCTGGTGCAACGCCACCCCCTGCAGACTCGCGGCCAATGGGCCGCCAGCAGGGGGTTGTCAATCAACCTGATCGTACTCGATCGGGTTGATTTCTGGCGATGTATGTCCGCCTGCTCAGAGCAGACGGACAGGTTATGGAGCAGCGGTCTTTGTGACCGCTGCTTCATAACTGCTGTTTCTGGCGAGCCTGCAGACTCATCAGAAACACGGGGCATCACGCTCCATTCGGAGCTTGATAGATAGGCCCCATTGTATATAACTTAAATAATGTTTTTTTTTTATTTTATTTTTTTTATATATTTTATTTATTGTCGGCAAGTATGGATAACAACACAAAAAACAAAGGCAAATAACATTTCTACATTTCTAATTCTTAATGCAGAATATTTAAGTAATATATACAATACAAGTTAATATGTCTTAACTCACAAACATTTTTTAAAAAGATTAACCCTGACCAATGTAAGTAATTCAAGAAACAAGAAAAGCCTTTTTTTAAGAAATTACTGTCCATACTAATGGATTAATTTTATAGTAAAAAATAAATTCTAAATAAAATGATACTACAATAATAAAAAAAATATATAGATAACCCAAACTAACCTTCTCCCCATCTCACCTATCTCCTATCCCTCCACTACCCCTCCGACATTATCAAGCCACAAGCTAGGTAAATGACTGGCAAGGACTTGTAATTGAACATATACAGTATCTTTAAATGGTTTAACTAAAGTAATTTGGGCCGTGACTGGGAGAGATAAAATAAACACTTTCCAGTGTTTAAAAAAAAGTGCTAATCAGGCATCAGTTGGATTTTGTAAATTACATTGTTCTAGCAAATATTGAGAAACCAATTATATTGATTAATTTAGAGTTTCGGAGAGCTCCCTGGGATTTAACTAAAAATCGGCTGCATATAATAATCTAGTTTAAGAGTAACACTCATCCAGTACATTACTTTAGACCAGAACTGGCCAATCTTTGGGCAAGCCCAGAAGCAATGAAGAAGATCTGCAGTAGAAGAATTACATCTAGAGCATACGTCACTTGTCTTATACCAGCTAGATAGTCTTGCTGGAGTCAGATATGTCATTATGGTTATTTTATTCTGCGATTCTCTCCAAGATGTCAGAACCCAGCTTTTTTCAGTAGATTTAAAGGTATCCAATATAATCTTACTGTCTATATCTGGAAAGAATTTGATCCATCTTCAAACTATATGATCTACTTGTCCTGCAGCAGGTCTTTGATTGAGGAGAGAGTAAAATGGGGCAATGGAATATATACCATTTTGGTAAACATCAATCTTGGTTTGTAGCTCCTGAAGAGACCAATCCAAACCATATCTTTGTTTTAGTTCAAATACAAAATGTCTTGACTGTAAATAAGCATAAAAATCTCTATTAGAAAGTCCCAACTGGTTACATAGCCCCATAAAAGTTAACAGAGCTAAATCTGCATCTAACATTTGAGTAATGTATATCAGGCCTTTAGAAGACTATAGCCTAAAAACCCCATCTGTCATACCTGGGGAAAACGTTGGATTACCTGTGATAGATAAAAATTTGGAAACATACGGAGAGAATCCCGTTACCACACAAAACTTTTGCCACGCTGTAATAATATGTCTAAAAGTGAAAAGTACATCGCGGGAAGAGAAGTAATTGAGCAATGTAAAATTGCATCTAATCGAAAAGGAGCTGCCAATACGGATTCCCAGACAAATGATAAAACTTGTTCTTGTTCCGTTAGTCAATCAACTGCGACCTTGACACGTGCGGCTAAACTGTAAAATTGTATGATAGGAAGGGCAAGACCTGCCGCTTCTTTGTTATTCATAAGGCGGGACATATCCGAGCTTTAACACCCTTGCAGAGAAATTTAGAACACGCCTTATTGTACTTTTTAATGTCAATATTATGGAGAGGGATCGAAATATTCTGTATAAGATAAAATAACTTTGGAAAAAGTATCATTTTTATTAGCATAACCCTAGCTGTTAGAGTGATGGGGAGGTTTACCCAATCTTACATTTTTTTTTTCATTCTATGAAACAGTTACGGAAATTCAAGTTGTACCATTCATCTGGATTCGGACTTAACTTAATGCCATCTTGGTTATCTGCAAGGTTTCTCTTAATGGATGTCTAATACAATCATCTTTTTTATTTAGCCATAATAGTTCAGATTTGGATAGGTTGATTTTATAACCAAAAATTTCAATCATATCCAAAAGGAGGGAGAGACTCTTCTTTATATTACTCAAAAATAAAAGTATATCATCTGCATACATTAGTAACACCAATTTCTGTTCCCCTATATGGATTCTTGGATGGATTCCTCCCTGACATGAAGCCTGATCTGTTTTCGTTAATTATTGAGCCTAGATGCGGTTTTAATCTATTTGCTAAAATGGATGTTAATAGTTTATAGTCAGTATTTAATACAGAAATAGGCCTATATGAGGCTGGAAGTTCTAAATCTTTAGGATATGTTAGCAACTGCGAAATATGGAGAACAGTTATTGTCCTTCATGAAATAAAAATTAAAAATCTTCTCAAGCGAAGAAACAATTTGCACTTGAAGAATCCTATAGAATTCGAAAGGAAGACAATCTGGACCAGCAGCCTTATTGGTTTTGGCTATCTTAATTGCTGCAAGAATCTCATCTACTGTAATGGGAACATTAATCTCTGCCAACATTTCTGTAGGTATTTTAGGGACCTTAATTTCTCTTGTAAGATGTATCGAGTCCACGGATTCATCCATACTTGTGGGATATTCTCCTTCCTAACAGGAAGTGGCAAAGAGAGCACCCACAGCAGAGCTGTCTATATAGCTCCTATCTTAGCCCCGCCCCTCCAGTCATTCTCTTTGCCGGTTTAACTGCTAGGAAGGGTAAAGTGAATGTGGTGACAAAAATGTTAGTTTTTTATTTTCTCAAGCAAAAGTTTGTTATTTTAAATGGTACCGGTGTGTACATTTACTCTCTGGCAGAAAAGGGATGAAGATTTCTGCTAGGAGGATGATGATCTTAGCACTTTGTAACTAAGATCCACTGCTGTTCTCACAGGGCTGAAGAGTACAGGAAAACTTCAGTTGGGGGAACAGTTTGCAGGCTAAACTGCATTGAGGTATGTTCAGTCTATTTTTTTCTAGACAGACTGTGTTATTTCTAGAAGAGACTGGCAATATCCCCATAAGGGAAGGGTAAGCTGTATTCAGTAAAAGAGGAATCCAAGCTTGCATAAAGGGCTCATTAGTTACTGGTGACACTGATAGGAAAAAACGTTTTGATTTTATGCAACATATAACGTTTTTTGAGGGACTTTAAGGGGTCTTGGTGGCTTGTTTAAGGGTTATTAACCCACATGGCTAGTTTAAGAAACACTCTGTGGTGTTTCTTTTAGGCCCCATAACATTGAGTGAGGTGGGAGGGGCCTATTTTCGTGCCTCAGTTGTGCATTTTCTTTACCTCAGAAGCATCCAACTACTTCTCCAGAGGTTCCTACTGTGTTTGAGGGCTGTAAAAGAGTTTTTTCCCCACAAATCGTTGATAAAGGGCAGGTAGGAGCCACAGCAGAGCTGTGGCAAGGTGCTGAATGTTATTTTACCGGTTTTGACGTTTTTTCAATCCGGTTTTTACATTAAGGGGTTAATTGTTTATTTGCATAGTTCTGCAAAGTTACTAAGGCTTTATGATGCTACTGTAAAAATTTTGTTTTCTTTACTGCTTTTTTACACTGTTTTGCAGAGATTTTACAGCTTTTTTTTCTCTTAAAGGCACAGTACCATTTTTGTCTAAAGTGTTATTTACTTTGATTAAAGTGTTTTCCAAGCTTGCTTGTTACATTACTAGCCTGTTTAAAATGTCTGACACCAAGGAAAATCCTTGTTCATTGTGTTTGGAAGCCATTGTGGAACCCCCTCTTAGAATGTGTCCCACTTGCACTGATATGTCTATAAATTACAAAAAGCATATATTAGCACTTAAAAATATTGCAATAGATGATTCTCAGACAGAAGGAAATTAGGGTTTAGCATCTAGCTCTCCCCAAGTGTCACAACCAGTAACGCCCGCACAAGTGACGCCAAGTACCTCTAGTGCGTCAAATTCATTTACTTTACAAGACATGGCCACAGTAATGAATAAAACTCTCACAGAGGTTTTCTCTAAACTGCCTGGTTTACAAGGAAAGCGTGACAGCTCTGGGTTAAGAACAAATGCTGAGCTGTCTGACGCTTTAGTAGCCATATCCGATGTACCCTCACATTGTTCTGAAGTAGGGGTAAGGGATTTGTTATCTGAGGGAGAGATTTCTGATTCTGGAAAGACGCTTCCTCAGACAGATTCTGATATGAAGGCCTTTAAATTTAAGCTTGAACACCTCTGCTTATTGCTCAAGGAGGTATTAGCTACTCTAGATGATTGTGACCCTATAGTGGTCCCAGAGAAATTGTGTAAAATGGACAGATACTTAGAGGTTCCTGTTTACACTGATGTTTTTCCAGTCCCTAAGAGGATTGTGTCTATTATTGCTAAGGATTGGGATAGACCAGGTATTCCGTTCGCTCCCCCTCCTGTTTTTAAGAAAATGTTTCCCATATCTGACACCATGCAGGACTCGTGGCAGACAGTTCCTAAGGTGGAGGGAGCTATTTCTACTCTTGCTAAGCGTACAACTATACCTATCGAAGACAGTTGTGCTTTCAAAGATCCTATGGATAAAAAATTAGAGGGGCTCCTAAAGAAAATTTTTGTTCATCAAGGTTTTCTTCTCCAACCTATTGCATGCATTGTTCCTGTAACTACTGCAGCTACTTTCTGGTTTGAGGCTCTAGAAGAGGCTCTCCAGGTGGAGACTCCATTAGAGGATATTATGGATAGAATTAAGGCCCTTAAGTTGGCTAATTCTTTCATTACAGATGCCGCTTTCCAAATGGCTAAATTATCTGCAAATAATTCAGGTTTTGCCATTTTAGCTCGCAGGGCGTTATGGCTTAAGTCCTGGTCTGCTGATGTGGCACCAAAATCTAAACTGTTGAATATCCCTTTCAAAGGAAAGACCCTATTCGGCCTGCACTGAAAGAGATTATTTCAGACATCACTGGAGGGAAAGGCCATGCCCTCCCTCAGGATAAAATAAATAAGATGAGGACCAAACAAAATAATTTTCATTCCTTTCAGAACTTCAAGGGTGGTTCCGCTTCAGCTCCCCCTGCAGCAAAGCAAGAGGGGAATTCTGGCCAATCCAAGTCAGTCTGGAGACCTAACCAGGCTTGGAACAAAGGTAGACAGGCCAAGAAGCCTGCTGCTGCCTCTAAGACAGCATGAAGGGGTAGCCCCCTGATCCGGGACTGGATCTAGTAGGGGGCAGACTCTCTCTCTTTGCTCAGGCTTGGGCAAGAGATGTTCACGATTCCTGGGCTTTAGAAATTGTGTCCCAAGGATATCTTCTGGACTTCAGAGACTCCCCCCCAAGGGGGAGATTTCAAATTTCTCAATTGTCTGCAAACCAGAGAGAGGCGTTCTTATGCTGTGTAGAAGACCTACATACCATGGGAGTGATCCGCCCAGTTCCAAGAGTGGAACAAGGGCTAGGTTTTTACTCCAACCTGTTTGTGGTTCCCAAAAAAGAGGGAACTTTCAGACCGATCTTGGATCTCAAAATTCTAAACAAAATCCTCAGAGTACCATCTTTCAAGCTGGAGACTATTCGGACTATTCTTCCTCTGATCCAGGAGGGTCAATATATGACTACCGTGGCTTTAAAGGATGCGTATCTACACATCCCTATTCACAGAGATCATCATCAATTCCTCAGGTTCGCCTTTCTGGACAGGCATTACCAGTTTGTGGCCCTTCCTTTTGGGTTGGCCACGGCTCACAGAATTTTCACAAAGGTGCTAGGGTCCCTGTTGGCGGTTCTAAGACCGCAGGGTATAGCAGTGGCGCCTTATCTAGACGACATCTTAATTCAGGCTTCGACTTTCCAGCTAGCCAAGTCTCACACGGACACAAACTCTCCTCCCGATAAACATTCTAGAACTGAGAGTGATATTCAATGCGCTTCAGGCGTGGCCTCAGCTAGCTACGGCCAAATTCATCAGATTTCAGTTGGACAACATCACGACTGTAGCCTATATCAATCATCAAGGAGGAACACGGAGTTCTCTAGCGATGATGGAGGTAACCAAAATAATCTGATGGGCGGAGGATCACTCTTGCCATCTCTCAGCAATCCATATCCCAGGGGTAGAGAACTGGGAGGCGGATTTCCTAAATCGTCAGGCTTTTCATCCGGGGGAGTGGGAGCTCCATCCAGAGGTATTTGCCCAGCTGACTCAGCTATGGGGCACACCAGAATTGGATCTGATGGCGTCCCGACAGAACACCAAACTTCCTTGTTATGGGTCCAGGTCCCGGGATCCCCAGGCAGTACTGATAGATGCTCTAGCAGTGCCCTGGTCCTTCAATCTGGTTTATGTATTTCCACCGTTTCCTCTCCTCCCACGTCTGGTTGCCAGAATCAAGCAGGAGAGAGCTTTGGTGATTCTGATAGTGCCTGCGTGGCCACGCAGGACTTGGTATGCAGATCTGGTGGACATGTCATCTGCCCCACCGTGGACTCTGCCAATGAGGCAGGACCTTCTAATCCAAGTTCCATTCAAGCATCCAAATCTAATTTCTCTGCATCTGACTGCTTGGAGATTGAACGCCTGATTCTATCAAAGCGTGGTTTCTCTGAGTCGGTCATTGATACCCTGATTCAGGCTAGAAAGCCTGTCACCAGGAAAATCTATCATAAGATTTGGCGCAAATATCTTTGTTGGTGTGAATCCAAGGGTTACTCATGGAGTAAGATTAGGATTCCTAGAATTTTGTCCTTTCTCCAAGAAGGATCGGAGAAAGGATTATCAACTAGTTCCTTAAAAGGACAGATATCTGCTTTGTCTATTCTTTTACACAAATGTCTGGCAGATGTCCCAGACGTTCAAGCATTTAGTCAGGCCTTGGTTAGGATCAAGCCTGTATTTAAACCTGTTGCTCCGCCATGGAGCCTAAACTTGGTTCTTAAAGTTCTTCAAGGGGTTCCGTTTGAACCTATGCATTCCATAGATATTAAGCTTCTATCTTGGAAAGTTTTGTTTTTAGTAACTATCTCTTCAGCTCAAAGAGTTTCTGAGTTATCTGCTTTACAGTGTGACTAACCTTACCTTGTTTTCCATGCAGATAAGGTGGTTTTGCGTACCAAACCTGGGTTTCTTCCTAAGGTTGTTTCTAATAGGAATATCAATCAGGAGATTGTTGTTCCTTCTCTGTGTCCTAATCCTTCATCAAAGAAGGAACGTCTGTTGCACAATCTTGAGGTGGTTCATACTTTAAAGTTCTACTTACAAGCAACTAAAGATTTCCGTCAAACATCTTCATTGTTTGTTGTGTATTCTGGTAAACGGAGAGGTCAAAAGGCTACGGCTACCTCTCTTTCCTTTTGGCTGAAAAGCATCATCCGTTTGGCTTATGAGACTGCTGGCCAACAACCTCCTGAAAGAATTACTGCTCATTCTACTAGAGCAGTGGCTTCCACATGGGCTTTTAAAAATGAGGCTTCTGTTGAACAGATTTGTAAGGTGGCGACTTGGTCTTCGCTTCATACTTTTTCCAAATTTTCCAAATTCAATACTTTTGCTTCTTCGGAGGCTATTTTTGGGAGAAAGGTTTTACAAGCAGTGGTGCCTTCCATTTAGGGTACCTGTCTTGTCCCTCCCTTTATCCGTGTCCTAAAGCTTTGGTACTTGTATCCCACAAGTATGGATGAATCCGTGGACTTGATACATCTTACAAGAGAAAACAGAATTTATGCTTACCTGATAAATTTCTTGTGATGTTTCAAGTCCACGGCCCGTCCTGTCTGTTTAAGACAGGAAGTATATTTTTATTTTAAAAAAACTTCAGTCACCACTGCACCCTATAGTTTCTCCTTTTTCTTCCTAGCCTTCGGTCGAATGACTGGAGGGGCGGGGCTAAGGGAGGAGCTATATAGACAGCACTGCTGTGGGTGCTCTCTTTGCCACTTCCTGTTAGGAAGGAGAATATCCCACAAGTATGGATGAATCCGTGGACTCGATACATCACAAGAGAAAGAAATTTATCAGGTAAGCATAAATTCTGTTTTTATCCCAGAAGATTTTTCTTTTATCTACTTCAAACTCCTCATGTCTATATAACTCACTATAATAGTCATAAAAAACTTTGCTGATATCCGCGTTGTTAGTGAATCTTTCTATTAGTTGCTTTCGTTAACATGGCCAAAAATGTAGTGGATCTTCCAGCAAAGCACCCGTAAAGAGCTTTTTGTCTTTGAACCTCTTTTGCAGTTTTTTACTAGTAAACACATCGCGAGCAGTCTTGGCATTTGTATATTTCTGCCAATTATCATTGGAGCGATACCCCAAATATACTCTGTAGGCATTTTTTACTTGACTAGACATCTGAATCTCCTGTTGTCTGATACTTTTTTTACGTTTACATATATAGGCCTTAATCTTCCCTCTTAATACAGCTTTGGCTGCTTCCCTAAACACCTCAGGTCTATCTTTATATGCACTATTGTAACTGACATACTCTCTCCATTGGTCATTCAACCAATTTTGAAAATTGATATTATTCAACAAGTGCTTGGGAAAAAAAATAGTCTGATTGGGAAATGTCTGAATCTGTGATGCATTGAGCATTAAAGTAATTACTGCATGTTCCGAAATTACTATATCTCCAATATCCACTCTTCACTCTAAACCAATCAAAGGCTCTGCTATCAAGAACAAGTCAATCCTGGACAAAGATTGATGTCCTTTGGACATGCATGTATAAGATCTCAAGTCTGGGTTCTGCAAACGCCAAATATCTATTAGTCCCAATTGAGAACAAAATTTCTGCAAAATACAAACTTTCCTGTCCCGTGTGAACATAGGAGTTTTATTTACTTTATCAAGCATAGGTTCCGCAATTAAATTAAAATCACCCACCACTATAAACTTTTGCACTATAAAGGTATGTAAATGTAATGTAATCTTATTACAAAACTCCTTATCAACTTTATTTGGACCATATATGTTACAAAACACAAATCATGTTTTATTATATAACATCTCTACACTGTCAGAAAAAATGTGCAAAAATTGTACCTTTAGGGGTACAACAGCTTGTCACTGGGGCAGTACCCTCAAAGGTACACCTGCTGTACCCTTTAAAATGGGTACAAATTGGTACCCTTGCAGATTGTACCTTTCAAAGGCAAATATGTACCTTTGGTGACTAGATTGGACCTCAGTCCTATGGTACCATATTGTACCCATAAAAAATGGTGCAAATCTGGCCTTTTAAGGGTACTGCCCCAGTGACAAGCCCTTTGTACCTCATGATGGCAAATTTGTACTCAACACAGCATAATCAAACACTGTTTCATTAAATTTAGCATATAACATTCAAATATGCATACTTTTTCAGGAAGTATTAGAATAGCCACACTGCAGTTTTAATGAAAAGTTTGTATACTTAACTGTAGCAATTCCAAAGACTGCTACAGAACCAACTGAAATAGCAAGGCTAAACAACCAGTTCCAAAAAGAACTACTCTATGTGTTTTCTATCACTCTTTACTAGACTCTAAAAACACCCCATTTAATTTACGGTGACATGCCACATAAAACATAAATATATAGAAAACAACGTAATAATAAAATATAACTCTAATGAAAAGAAGGGGGATTTGGGGGAGGGATAAACGATAAAACTCACCACCATACATTGAATTGTCACTCTATGCAAAATATATGCAAATTAGTCTATTTTCCTAGTACACACTTTGGTGATTAACATTCTACCAGTAGATGGAGCTGTGTTACACATGTCAAGGAACTTTCAACCAACAGATGGCGCTATGGCATGTCACACAATGTCCAAGTATGTGACTGGGGAACGGTTACAATTTTATTTTATTTTTAAAAAAACTGGTTCTTAAACAGCTCTTGTTTATTTTATAGAGTTTAAAACATTTTTTTTCTTTGTACTTTTAGTTAATACATTTGCTTTATGTTTAAGAGTTAACATATTGATGCTCTAAATATAAACATTAAAATGTTAAGTGCTTGTTTGCTATTTAGAACCAGCAGCACAGTATCATTGAATATATGGGTTATTAAAGGGACAGTCTAGTCAAAATTAAACTTTCATGATTCAGATAGGGCATGATAATTTAAACACTTTCCAATTGACTTTTATCACTAAATATGCTTTGTTCCGTTGGTGGTATTTTTGAAAATCTAAACCTAGCTAGGCTCAAACTGATTTCTAGTCCATTGAAAACCGCCTCTTAGCTCAGAGCATTTTGAACGTTTTTCACAGTTAGACAGTACTAGTTCATGTGTGTCATATAGACAACAATATGCTCACTCCCATGTAGTTATTTAGGAGTCTGCACTGATTGGCTAAACTGCATGCCTGTCAAAAGCACTGAGATAAGGGGGCAGTCTGCAGAGGATTAGATACAAGGTAATCACAGAGATATAAAGTATATTAATAGAACTGTGTTTATTATGCAAAACTGGGGAATGGGTAATAAAGGGATTATCCATCTTTTTAAACAATAACAATTCTGGTGTAGAATGTCCCTTTAAGTATTTTTTTTGCTTTGCCCCCTTCTTGCATATTACCAACAACAATTGAACATAATTATTTTGCTGCACAACATGTATGTTGCATTCATTTTGGGTGACTGACCGTTATGTGAATATGAATAATTGAGCTGTACAAATGATATGGACTTGCAGGGTTTGGCAGCCTTGAACCACCCATCCCCTCAACCTTTTAGTCACACAAATGATTGTACCTTTTTGGGGGGATTAAATGGTAAAGACATGGACCCTTTGACAGTTGGAAACATATTTGTACCTTATTTACCGCTAAATGGTACATATTAGTTCCTTAAGGTGTAATTATGATCCATTGAGGGTACAACCACAGCAGTTGTACCCTAAGTGTTCACAAACGGACCCCAACCGTACCCTTTTTTCTGACAGTGTATAATTAAGAAACAACCTTCCTGATCAATTATACAGGATTCTATTTTGTAATCTAAGGTTTTGTTAAAAAGAATTGCCACTCCTTTCTCCTCTCAGGCATTGTAGGGGGCAGCAACAACCTCACCCATCCAGTTAGTCTGGAGTTTAGGAATTTCAGATGCTTTTAAATGGGTCTCCTGTAAAAAAGCTATATCTGGTTTTGATTTGGGGAGATTTTGTTTGATTATAGATTTCCTTTTAATTGGGGAAGTTATGTCCCCTACATTCCAAGAAACTATTATAAAAATAGCTGCCATAAGCCTTAATTAACAATAAGCATGAAAATTCCAATCTACAGAATGGTCAGATGACAGGAGAGGAGGCAGGGAAGAGGGGCAATCGGGGAGAAGATGAGAGAAAAAAAAAAAAAAATATATATATATATATATATATATATATATATAAAAATCTAATACACCAAACTCCTACTATGTGGTTCATAATCATGGTATACCCATTTCCTTACACAAAGACATAGCTTCATTAATATTAGTTAGCGTATAAGAAATTCCTGTAACATTAAATAATATTACACTTGTTTACATAATACATCTCTACGCCACACTTAAGTAATTCTTCCGGTGAAGACGGCATTCCTATCTTGTATATCTATATTTTATATTAGGAACGATTGTGTTGTTCTATTGTTTACCTCCAGTGAGCTTGTACGGTATTGTCATGAGGCGCAGAACACTATAACTTTTTGTCTAGAGATTTAGTTAATGCCCTATGAATTTTATCAAATAGTTGTATGCAGTTGTCCACTGAAGGAATCAGTTGTTGAAAGAGTTCAGTGACAGTATCTGGTCAGTTAGTATATGACTCAGTGATGTTCTTTATGCGTAGATTAAATTCGTTTTCTAAATCTTCTAATTGGGCCTTTAGCCCAATCATCTGTAATTGGTGTTCTTCCAGAGTTGTTTGTAGGGTTGGTACTACTTCTGCGATATCATCTACTTTTTCTTCCAACTCTGCAGTTCTGCCTCCGATATCTTGGATGTCTTGCTTAAGTTCTTGTAGCACTGATTGTAGTTCTTCTTGGAATAGGGATTTTATTTGATTTGATAATTCCTAATTTGTACTGTCAGTATTTGATATTTGTAGTGTTTCAGGTGTATCTTCCCTGACAGTTTCTTCTTGAGTTTGAGGTGGTGAAACCTCTCCCTTTTGATTTTTCATCTGTGATTTAGATAAGCAACCCTTCATAGTTTGATTGTGGCCTTTCATGTTGAAGAGGAGTTTGCCCTTCAGCAATGCAAAAGAACCAGAAGGTGCACTTTGTAAAGATTTTCTGGAATGACGTTATTCTCCTCTTGGACTTCTATGTTGTTTTTGGTTGTCTGCTTCTAAAATCCTTTATGGATGCATGGTTATGTTAAGCAGGGTGTGGTGATTGGTTCTGATGGTTCTAACAACCCCTTGATGCCTATTGGGATGGTTTCTTTCTTGGCTTCTCTATTCCCAGCTAAACAATGCCCAGTTGTAATTAAGAGAAAGAAAAAAGTTAGGTCTTACATGCCAAAAGGTCCAGGTGGTGGGGTTAAATTAAGGGTCAAGACCATCCAAACTCCCCTCTTAGATGTTGTATGCAAAAGCCCTTGAGGCAATTTACTGAGAGATAGTTACTTCCTTCAGATTTGTGCTGCTCCTCTGAGGAGTTTCTCACTTCATGACCATGATAGAGGGATATGACCCACTGTTTTTTATCCAGTGGGAAAAGGTGAGGAGACAGCACCTCTTGTGATTGTGATCTATCTCTGTATTGTGATATGTAGAGGGGTCAGTAAATTCTAGGACTATGTTGATGCTAAGATGGCAGATTGCGCCTAGTCTGCAGGTGTCTCCGTTGGTGTTGAAGCTGCAGTTGCCTTGTGTGTCACTTAACATGTCACTTCAAAAGTGGTTATATCAATTTGTAACCCAAAATCTCCCACCGGGGTCTTCTGGTACTTAGCAAGTTATCTCTCTTAGTAAGAAGTGCCATCAAGCTTTGTAGTGTGGGGCCTAGGTGAAGTTATCGGCCTGAGCAGAGTGGTACCTGTTCCTCTATATGGGTGGCTGTCAATATGGATGCTTGAGGCCTCTAGTCAGGGATGTCAGATAAAGTATGTGGTGGATCCAGGCTCCACTTACCCTCTTGCATGAGTGCATTGATCGGCACACAGCTGTGGATCTGTCTCAGCTGACTCCAAGATCCGGCTGACCGCTCTGTTATTATTAGTACCTCCAGAGCAGAGTCCCAACCCCCCGGAGGTTAGAGTGTGGCTTGATGGTGGAGTTCGGGTCATTTAGATTATCTTCCACATGGAGCAGTAGAGGTGTAGGCCTCTCAGGGTAACGGTTGCTTCGTGATAACTGTACCTGACTCCGGAGTGGAGCCAGGGTTCACAACGGAAGTTGGTGTGTGGCAGGGAACCTTTTCAAATGCCTCCTTTAAACTTTAGTTTGATCGAGAACTATCTCAGAAGTGTCCTCTCTATATTAGTGTAGTCCAGGTGGGACTTTTTGTCCAAAAAAATCGGTTTTATTATATGCAACAGACTGCTCAGAGGACGATGCTTCCATTTCAGGGCAAAAGAGGATGGTATAGTTTTGGCTTGAAATAGTGGAATTAAAGTATGTAAAACAAGAAAATCTTAAAAAAAAAAATTCTCTTATATTTCTTTTATTTTCTTCCATTTACCTGTCTTTTTGTAGTAGTTTTCCCAATTCCTTCAGATGGACTTACATCACTGTTTGTCTTCCTCCCCTCCATCTTCTTTTTTTTAATTAAATATTAATTATTTTTCATTCTAATAATTTTGCCACGCACAAAGCCATTCCACCTGCATTCCATTAATTGCCATCCAGCAGATCAGCCATATCCCACCAGTATTATACTAATTGCCAGTAACATCAGTTGTGGTTAGCTCACATCCATATTGAGAGCTTTCTAATATAAACTTAATTTATTACTCCAATGTCTGTCCATGATAAGTAGTTTTGAATAATTCCTAACTGGGGAGGTAATTTGGAAATCTTGTGGTCCTTTTAAACACAATTCTTTTTTGTCCACTTTCTGCCTCTCTGTTTCCAGCTGGAAAGGGCTCAAAGGACCTTTGACAAAGGTGTTTATTAATATGTGTGTATTTGGATGTGTGTGTGTATATACATATATATGTGTGTATATATGTGTATGTATGTATGTACATATGTATTTACGTGTATGTATGTATGTATGTGTGCAGTGTTTTAATTGAAAATCACAGTTAAAATGTGACAAACTCTACTTTTTGATCTTCAGCTTATAAAAACATTCAGTTTAATGTTCTTTAAGCTTAGCTCTCGAGCAATAGCTGACATGAATGTCCCAGCACACCCCAATAGACATCTATCATGTAAGAAATTTACATAAAGGTGAATGGGGCACTGTGTTTTTACTGTAAATGTATATGTACATACTGCACCAGGATCCCTGTGACTGCGCGCCCTTCCCTCTTCTGTTGGTCTTAGATTCTGCTGGGTTTTCCCTCGTTAGGGATTCGCTTTGCTTTGAGGATTTGTCTGCGAGACATCCTGGTTTTTTTCCTCCCACACATCAAGTATAGACTGATCCTGTGCCAAACAGGAGGACTGTACATTTAGAGACTGGTGTTCTCTCACACTCCTTTAGTGATTTCCTAGTCTATAGCGCTTATACTGCCTCTGTTTGTTTCATATATATATATAGGTATAGAAATACATTGTACCAAAAAAACATCAGATATATGTAGAAATATGTATTTATAAATAAATAGAACGTATTCTTCTATGTTATATGCGATTGGGTTTGTGCGAGACTGGGGTGTTTTTTTCCACTTTTTTTGCTCCATTGACCTCTATGGGTGAATACGTGAACACACATGCTATATTCTAAGTTCGGCTTTTTGCGCTCATAGGGTTAGCGTTCGAGTGGAAACAGTTTACTTTCAACTCATAATACGAGTGCAACCCGACGAGGGCAAAATGCGTACAAATTGCCACTCTCCCCCCTTTTTAGTTCATATATTCCATTTTTAAAAATTAAATTCACTCAATAGTTTATTATTTAATAATTTTAATGTTGCAAAAATCACAGCAAATAAATGATGTACTCATATTTTATATGCTATAGAAATAGTATATAAAGGGAAGGTTTGAAGGGATTTTTATAGCCATCCATACGCCACACTGGCTTCCCCTTAGCAAATTGCCAATTTCCACCTTTATTTAGTTAAATTATTCCCTTTTTTTTAACAAATTTGCTTCAATTACTGATACAGGTCCAGATTACGTGTGGTGCAGTATTTTAACGTGTGCCTGTAAAGGGACACATTTGCCCGTTTATGGGCGCACATTAAATAACAAGAGCAGGTTAATGTGACCGCAAGCTCGCAGTTTCAGTTTGCCCTAAGCGCAGTTGACCTGAGGTCAGGCTTCTGGTTAAAAATTAAAAGATGCCCCAAATGCTTCCAAAATAGAGAGTACAGTACAGTACCATAAGAAAAATATATGATCATTTTTATTTTCTTTAATAAACTGAAAGAAGCAGTTATAAGGGGTAAAAGCGAGGGGATGTGGGGTGTTTTACATGGAGGTCAAAGGGGGACTGTGTTTTCTCTATAAATATACATGTATATGCACATATAAACACATTAATATACATGTATATGCACATATAAACACAAATATACATGTATATGCACATATAAACACAAATATACATGTATATGCACATATAAACACATAAATAAATATATATATATATATATATATATATATAAGCATATGCATATATATTTATTTATTGCTGCCGATTTACTGCGCAATTTGCCCCCTGCGCTGTGCTAGGTTGTTTGCTTTGACTGCCGGCATGGAAACGAGGCTCTTATTGGAGACTATGGAATCGCACTCTCATGAGTGCTTGGCTTTCGGCAATGCGAACGTGAGGTTGCATTAGCATTGCACTGTACTTGTAATACCAGCAGACATTTATTGCTCTCGCGCAAGTGCAGTGATGCGCTACACTCCTAATCTGGTCCATATTAAATAATGACTATAATGCTGCAAAAAGCACAGCAAGAGAGCAGTTTAAAAGAAAAAAGTGTCCCCTTACAAAATTCATATTTGTAATGAAAATACGGATATTCCAAACGAATTTAAAGAAAACAAATATATATTAATGACATTTGTTAGTATATGTTTATTTCCTATAAATTAGCTTTTAATGCACTATACTTACCTATGTCTTGCTGGGGGAGCTGCCCTAATTCCGACCCTTCTTCAAAGACTCCAGGGCCCCACTAATAGGAGACTTAGTGCAGTGGATCCTTTAGCGTAGGCTCTGGGTTATGTCGCTGTAGCCTCCTGTTTGTGCGGCTCTGGAGTCCGTGAAGAAGGGTTGGAGTTAGAACGGCTCCCCCTGCAAGCTATAGGCAAGCATACGCCTGTAGGTGACACTGTGAATATTCTAAAAATGAATTTTTCATCCGAAATGAATTCTTCGCTGCTGGACAAGTCTACTTAAAGAGACAGTAAACATATAAATTACAAGATATTTCTGTTGTCTTTCTATGGAATAACACATCAGCATAGTCTATTTTTTGTAAAACAAGTTAACATCTTGTTTGCTGCAATCAATTTTTTAAGAGCCAAACTCCTTTCAGCAACTTTAATTCATCTTCTTACAAACATTACAGGAAAATTTGTACAGTAAATCTTATGCATTTCGTGCCCCTAAGAGCACTTAATCATAGATGACATCATCCGTGCATGACTTACTTTTTAAGCCACTAACCATCAATAATTGTACAATATTAAAAACATATGTTAAAAGGACAGTCTACACCAGAATTTGTATTGTTTAAAAAGATAGATAATCCCTTTATTACCCATTCCCCAGTTTTACACAACCAACACAGCTATATTAATATATGTTTTACATCTGTGATTACCTTGTATCTAAGCCTATGCAGACTGCCCCCTTATCTCAGTGCTTTTGACAGACACGCAGTTTAGCCTATCAGTGCAGACTCCTAAATAACTCTGCGGGAGTGAGCACAATGTTATCTATATGACACACATGAACTAGTACTATCTAACTGTGAAAAACTTTCAAAATGCTCTGAGCTAAGAGGCGGGTTTTAACGGTTTAGAAATCAGTTTGAGTCTAGCTAGGTTTAGCTTTTAAAAAATAACACCAAGAGAACAAAGCAAATTTAATCATAAAAGTTAATTGGAAAGTTAATTAAAATGACATGCCCTATCTGAATCGTAACACCAAACATAGCAAATAACTAAACATATCTCACTCATTCAATCAAAATTATTAACCATTGTTTATAAGTAAAAAGTAAACTTTTGGAAGAATCAGAAAGAAAGTTACATTAATTAATGATCTAATCAAATAAGACAAAATACATACCTAGACTAAAGCTGACATAAACCATGGTTAGCTTAATCAATAAAATCACACTTCAAATTCATACCTCGGGGCTGCCTAGTATTTAATTTATATATCCAAAATAACTACTTTTTTCTTTAAAAAAATATTCCTATTACCCCCTCTAGGTGGCACTATTGCTTTCTCAATAATGTTAAAAAATGTTGGTAACATTTGAAAAGTGAAAGCTGTTAAAGTGTTTTGCAACAGGAGACTCTCTGTCAAAATAGGTTTAGATTACAAATTAAGGCCTAGATTTGGAGTTTGGCGTTAGCCGTGAAAACCAGCGTTAGAGGCTCCTAACGCTGGTTTTAGGCTGCCGCCGGTATTTGGAGTCAGTGATTAAAGGGTCTAACGCTCACTTTTCAGCCGCGACTTTTCCATACCGCAGATCCCCTTACGTCAATTGCGTATCCTATCTTTTCAATGGGATCTTTCTAACGCTGGTATTTAGAGTCGTTTCTGAAGTGAGCGTTAGAGCTCTAACGACAAAACTCCAGCCGCAGAAAAAAGTCAGTAGTTAAGAGCTTTCTGGGCTAACGCCGGTTCATAAAGCTCTTAACTACTGTACCCTAAAGTACACTAACACCCATAAACTACCTATGTACCCCTAAACCGAGGTCCCCCCACATCGCCGCCACTCGATTTAAATTTTTTAACCCCTAATCTGCCGACCGCCACCTACGTTATACTTATGTACCCCTAATCTGCTGCCCCTAACACCGCCGACCCCTGTATTATATTTATTAACCCCTAACCTGCCCCCCACAACGTCGCCGCCAGCTACCTACAATAATTAACCCCTAATCTGCCGACCGCAAAGCGCCGCCACCTACGTTATCCTTATGTACCCCTAATCTGCTGCCCCTAACACCGCCGACCCCTATATTATATTTATTAACCCCTAATCTGACCCCCTCAACGTCGCCGACACCTGCCTATACTTATTAACCCCTAATCTGCCGAGCGGACCTGAGCGCTACTATAATAAATGTATTAACCCCTAATCCGCCTCACTAACCCTATCATAAATAGTATTAACCCCTAATCTGCCCTCCCTAACATCGTCGACACCTAACTTCAATTATTAACCCCTAATCTGACGACCGGAGCTCACCGCTACTATAATAAATGGATTAACCCCTAAAGCTAAGTCTAACCCTAACACTAACACCCCCCTAAGTTAAATATAATTTAAATCTAACGAAATAAATTAACTCTTATTAAATAAATTATTCCTATTTAAAGCTAAATACTTACCTGTAAAATACATCCTAATATAGCTACAATATAAATTATAATTATATTATAGCTATTTTAGGATTTATATTTATTTTACAGGCAACTTGGTAATTATTTTAACCAGGTACAATAGCTATTTAATAGTTACCTAGTTAAAATAATAACAAATTTACCTGTAAAATAAATCCTAACCTAAGATATAATTAAACCTAACACTATACTATCAATAAATTAATTAAATAAACTGCCTACAATTACCTACAATTAACCTAACACTACACTATCAATAAATTAATTAAACACAATTCCTACAAATAAATACAATTAAATAAACTAGCTAAAGTACAAAAAATAAAAAGAACTAAGTTACAAAAAATAAAAAAATATTTACAAACATAAGAAAAATATTACAACAATTTTAAACTAATTACACCTACTCTAAGCTCCCTAATAAAATAACAAAGCCCCCCAAAATAAAAAATTCCCTACGCTATTCTAAATTAAAAAAGGTAAAAGCTCTTTTACCTTACCAGCCCTGAACAGGGCCCTTTGCGGGGCATGCCCCAAGAATTTCAGCTCTTTTGCCTGTAAAAAAAAACATACAATACCCCCCCCCCCAACATTACAACCCACCACCCACATACCCCTAATCTAACCCAAACCCCCCTTAGATAAACCTAACACTAAGCCCCTGAAGATCTTCCTACCTTGTCTTCACCATCCAGGTTCACCGATCCGTCCTGAAGAGCTCCTCCTATGTCCTGATCCAAGCCCAAGCGGGGGGCTGAAGAGGTCCATGATCCGGTCAAAGTCTTCATCCAAGCGGGGCAGAAGAGGATCTTCCATCCGATTGAAGTCTTCATCCAGGTGGCATCTTCTATGGTCTTCTATCCGGAGCGAAGCGGCAGGATCCTGAAGACCTCCAGCGCGGAACATCCATCCGGCCCGACGACTGAACGACGAATGACTGTTCCTTTAAGGGACGTCATCCAAGATGGCGTCCCTCGAATTCCGATTGGCTGATAGGATTCTATCAGCCAATCGGAATTAAGGTAGGAATTTTCTGATTGGCTGATGGAATAAGCCAATCAGAATCAAGTTCAATCCGATTGGCTGATCCAATCAGCCTATCAGATTGAGCTCGCATTCTATTGGCTGATCGGAACAGCCAATAGAATGCAAGCTCAATCTGATTGGCTGATTGGATCAGCCAATCGGATTGAACTTGATTCTGATTGGCTGATTCCATCAGCCAATCAGAAAATTCCTACCTTAATTCCGATTGGCTGATAGAATCCTATCAGCCAATCGGAATTCGAGGGACGCCATCTTGGATGACGTCCCTTAAAGGAACAGTCATTCGTCGTTCAGTCGTCGGGCCGGATGGATGTTCCGCGCTGGAGGTCTTCAGGATCCTGCCGCTTCGCTCCAGATAGAAGACCATAGAAGATGCCGCCTGGATGAAGACTTCAATCGGATGGAAGATCCTCTTCTGCCCCGCTTGGATGAAGACTTTGACCGG
Source organism: Bombina bombina (assembly GCF_027579735.1). NCBI lineage: Eukaryota > Metazoa > Chordata > Amphibia > Anura > Bombinatoridae > Bombina > Bombina bombina. The sequence continues at coordinate 1,097,312,432 of NC_069502.1, read as the reverse complement.
ATCATGGACCTCTTCAGCCCCCCGCTTGGGCTTGGATCAGGACATCGAAGGAGCTCTTCAGGACGGATCGGTGAACCTGGATGGTGAAGACAAGGTAGGAAGATCTTCAGGGGCTTAGTGTTAGGTTTATTTAAGGGGGGTTTGGGTTAGATTAGGGGTATGTGGGTGGTGGGTTGTAATGTTGGGGGGGGGGTATTGTATGTTTTTTTTTACAGGCAAAAGAGCTGAAATTCTTGGGGCATGCCCCGCAAAGGGCCCTGTTCAGGGCTGGTAAGGTAAAAGAGCTTTTACCTTTTTTAATTTAGAATAGGGTAGGGAATTTTTTATTTTGGGGGGCTTTGTTATTTTATTAGGGGGCTTAGAGTAGGTGTAATTAGTTTAAAATTGTTGTAATATTTTTCTTATGTTTGTAAATATTTTTTTATTTTTTGTAACTTAGTTCTTTTTTATTTTTTGTACTTTAGCTAGTTTATTTAATTGTATTTATTTGTAGGAATTGTGTTTAATTAATTTATTGATAGTGTAGTGTTAGGTTAATTGTAGGTAATTATAGGTAGTTTATTTAATTATTTTATTGATAGGGTAGTGTTAGGTTTAATTATATCTTAGGTTAGGATTTATTTTACAGGTAAATTTGTTATTATTTTAACTAGGTAACTATTAAATAGCTATTGTACCTGGTTAAAATAATTACCAAGTTGCCTGTAAAATAAATATAAATCCTAAAATAGCTATAATATAATTATAATTTATATTGTAGCTATATTAGGATGTATTTTACAGGTAAGTATTTAGCTTTAAATAGGAATAATTTATTTAATAAGAGTTAATTTATTTCGTTAGATTTAAATTATATTTAATTTAGGGGGGTGTTAGTGTTAGGGTTAGACTTAGCTTTAGGGGTTAATCCATTTATTATAGTAGCGGTGAGCTCCGCTCGTCAGATTAGGGGTTAATAATTTAAGTTAGGTGTCGACGATGTTAGGGAGGGCAGATTAGGGGTTAATACTATTTATTATAGGGTTAGTGAGGCGGATTAGGGGTTAATAACTTTATTATAGTAGCGCTCAGGTCCGCTCAGCAGATTAGGGGTTAATAAGTGTAGGCAGGTGTCGGCGACGTTGTGGGGGGCAGATTAGGGGTTAATAAATATAATATAGGGGTCGGCGATGTTAGGGCAGCAGATTAGGGGTACATAAGGATAACGTAGGTTGCGGCGGGTTTACGGAGCGGCAGATTAGGGGTTAAAAAAAAATATGCAGGGGTCAGCGATAGCGGGAGCGGCAGATTAGGGGTTAATAAGTGTAAGGTTAGGGGTGTTTAGACTCGGGGTACATGTTAGGGTGTTAGGTGCAGACGTAGGAAGTGTTTCCCCATAGGAAACAATGGGGCTGCGTTAGGAGCTGAACGCTGCTTTTTTGCAGGTGTTAGGTTTTTTTTCAGCTCAAACAGCCCCATTGTTTCCTATGGGGATATCGTGCACGAGCACGTTTTTGAGGCTGGCCGCGTCCGTAAGCAACTCTGGTATCGAGAGTTGCATTTGCGGTAAAAATGCTCTACGCTCCTTTTTGGAGCCTAACGCAGCATTTGTTTGAACTCTCGATACCAGAGTTAAATTTATGGTGCGGCCAGAAAAAAGCCTGGGGAGCGTTAACAGCCCTTCTACCGCCAAACTCCAAATCTAGGCCTAAGACTGCAAACAGGCAAATTTGCATGTTTGCGGGCTTGTGATAAATAACCAGCCATTACAAGTGGCTGGTTATTGCTACCAAAAACAAGAAAATAGAGAGACGCACTCAACCTAAACAGAACAAAAGCTAGAAAAACGTACGTGCTTGTCCACAAGGCCAGTGCCCCTCAGGGTACAGTCTCTTTTAGCACATTATGCCTTTCACAGAGAAAAAATATCCTGTAGCATATCAGTCTAACCCAGTGCAATGACAGTCCAGTGCCAAAATACCAGGCAATTCTTCTCTGAACAAGAGAAACAACAAACCCCAGACGTACATTTTGGCCTCCCTTGGGCCTCGTCAGTGAGGTGCAGTTGCAACTCTCTAGGGCATATGTTTAAGGAGTCCATGTCTGGTTTCTACTTTTTTAATCATAGGGAGACCCAAGAGTAATTTGCATAAAATCAAGAAAATAGAGAGATGCACTTAACTGAGACAGAACAAAAGTTAGAAAAACTTCCATGCTTGTCCACAAGCATGTTTAAATTAACTTCAGTACACTGGGATGTTACTAATTGACGAATATTCATGTATTTAGTTACAGTAAGAATCGTTATCCCCCACACATTGAATTGTACTATCGTTTCTAATGTGCCTATTGAATGATACAATTTTATATGAAAGCATAGTCTTAGTGTATAATAATGTATATATTTTTTTGTTTATGATCGATATTTTCAAGTTTATTTATTATGCATAATGTTTATTATTGTTTTACACGTTGGATTGGATGTTTATTTCACAATACACACAAAATTTCCATTTTTTGTTATAATTAATTATGCAGCAGGTGTGCAGGGCTTACATCCTGTTTTTAAGGAGTCCTTACACACCTGTTAGGTAGCTCTGATGAAGTGCCCAATAGGGCAGGAAACGCGTCAGCGGTAGTCAGGTCTGTGTGCTGTGCCTTTGTTTTTTACTCACGGAATTTCAACTAAAGGTGAAGTTTTAACACTTATTTCATCAGCCTTTCTGTTTTTTCGATTATTGGGTTCTATTTTTGTTACAATCAGAGGTGTTGAACTAATTTCTGTTTACTTATCATTACAAACGAGGGCTTAGCAGGGGAGCCCTTCTCAACACCTGTGTAACAAGCCGTGATGCTGCTATGAATACAGGCAGTATCTGTGACTGTTGCTACAAATTGCGCTACTAACAGTGAATATAACAGTTCCGTTTTCCTGGATCTCATCTGACATTGGATTTCATTCTCAGAATCAAGTGAGTTTGTTATTGCTAGAACTGTCTAGCTTATGTTTTATTCATAACGATGAGTCTTGCGAATGTAAGGGGTTAACGGTCTTGGTAATCAATTGCAACAATCAACACAGGTTTACTACAATTGTTTCATAATTGGACAAAGCGATACATTGTCTCAGCTAGCACACACGAATATAATGTGCTGCTCATTTAACATTATTTTTTGCTTTTGATCCTTGTATTGAATTGCACAGCCCGAGCTGTCTGTTTGCATTTCTGATTTCGATATACACCTGCAGGGACTGTGATTCAACTGATTTAAGGCTTTAAATTGAAACAATTTGTTATCTGTATATTCTTATTTTTGGAGATTGACATATTTTCCAATAAGATATGGCTGCCCAGGATGAAAATAACAGAAAAAGACTGTTTGATAACTTATTTAAAGGCACAGCGCCAGACATTGATTTTAAAGTAGACTTGGGATCATTGTTTTCAAAAAAAGAAAAATTGCACATTAAAGAACTAAAATTGTGGTGGGACATTGAATTTTTAAGTTTGTATATCAAAGAGAAAAAAATTCCCAGAGGACTGAGGTTAAAAAAATTTCCGGCATTTCATAAAGAGTTTCCTCTATTCATGATGGAATGGAACCAAGCTCTTTCAGATTGTTCTATCATCTTAATGGAAAAACTAGTTACCTTTAAAAGAGAACAAAGGGACACAATACTGGGAGAACTGGATCAGCTGCAATTACAGCTAGATGTATTTAAAGAGGATTCGAAATATACTCCATTTGAAGAACAATTGAAGGAAACTGTGGACAAGACTGCAGAAGAATTATCTACTAATAAATATAAGAAATATGGCAGAGATTGCAAAGATTATGATTTGGAAGTTGTTTATAATTGGAACACCACAAACAGAAATTCTAACAATAAATCCAGTAATAATGGCAAAAAGAAGAATGGCAAAAAGGATAAAGGAAAGAACAAAAAGGTCACTTTTACAAGTCTGGATACCATGGACTCACATAGTGAAAGCACAAATAGTGTGGCTTCTAGTACACCTAAGTTGACATCTACACCTATTAAAACAAAATCGAGATCTGAAGAAGAGATGGGAGCACGGCCAAAAAACGGGGAGGTGATATCACTATCAACAGAAGACAAGAGCAAAGTGCCTATCCCTTCGCAGGCACCAAGGTATCCAAGCCGTCAGAAATTCAAGAAGAACAAAAATTACAAGAACTAAAGATCATTAACCTTTCGGACCATCCATTAAATGAGTTTGAGAAAGTAGTGTTATCTAAAGGTCTGGGCTTTTCACCTACACAAGACTTTAATCTTTTTGACACCATTATGGATTTGAACAAATTTGTCCGTAAGATAACACTAAAGAAACACTTCAGCAAGGACCCAACATTGGGTAATGATGAGAGTCCACTAGATCCTCCTGTAACTATGTCTTTGAATGAAAAATGTAATTTCTCAGAGTTATGTGACATTGCTTCATTATGTGATCTTAATATGGATAATGAGAATGAGACAAATAAAACTAAACAACAGGTAGTTAAAAATTTAAAAAAAAGTACCTTTTATCCAGTAAATTCTCGTACAGACCTCATAGAGGTTTTTCATGCCATAGTGGAACAAGATTTAACAGAACTAGCTGAGAAGAATTTAAAAAGTAGTTCAAATAAACATAGAAACTTAAATAAGAGGGAATGGAATGCTATAAAAAAAATAACTAACAATAAAGATCTGGTGATAGTGGATTCTGATAAGGGAGGTTCAATTGTTGTTTTAAATAAAGAACAATATCTTAAGGAAGCTATGAGACAGCTGAGTGACATCGATACTTATAAAAAATTAACCTTTAATCCCACAGTCAAATTTCAAAGGGAACTCTCTTCTTTGTTAGATGATGGTATAGAAAAAAACATTTTCACTAACAGTATATGTGATACATTATATGTAGAACACCCTAGAATCCCAATTTTCAAGTTCCTGCCTAAAGTACATAAAAGCTTAACCAATCCCCCAGGGAGACCTATTATATCTGCCATTGGCTCTCTGGGGGAGAGGTTGGGGGAATGGTTGGATGCACAATTACAGCCAGTTGTCCAATCTTTACCAGGTTTCTTACGTGACACTAAACACCTGATCAGATCTTTGCAAGAATGTAAATGTGATACAGATTGTAACTTTGTAACAATAGATGCTGTGTCCTTATATTCTTGTATACCACACGATAAAGGTTTATTGGCTATGAAAGCTATGCTGTCTAAATACTCGAACTATGATTCAGGCCTAATAGAATTTATGTTGCAAGTAACCAGCTTTTTGCTACATCATAATTATTTTATTTTTGATGGCATGTATTTTCTACAGCAGAGAGGCACTGCGATGGGGGCTAAATTTGCCCCCTCGTATGCTAATCTCTATCTAGCTGAATTTGAGGACAAAAAATTGTTCAATGTTGCAAATCCATTTAAGAAGCATATCACCTATTATACACGTTTTATAGATGATATGCTTTTATTATGGAGTGGAGACGATAGAATCTTAGATGAATTTGTGCAATATCTAAATCAGAATGATGCTAATTTAAGTTTTACATTTAGTCACTCTAAGGATGCCATACCATATTTAGATGTTAAACTTAGTCACAGTGCAGAGGGCATTGTTACTGAGGTCTTTAGGAAAGAGATCTCTGGTAATACTATTCTTAGAGCAGATTCTTGCCACCCATTTCACTTAAAAAAGGGGATACCAAAAGGTCAATATATCAGATTACGGAGGAATTGTAGCAACATAGAGAGTTATAAGAAACATGCAGAAGATCTAACTATTAGACTGAAAGAGAGAGGCTATGATGAACAAAGTTTGTTGAAGATATCGGAACAAGTGAGTAATTTTGATAGAAATAGTCTACTGAAAGATAAGGTTAAAGATATTGGATTAAAAGATGGTGTGAATTTTATTACATCTTACAGCAGACAATTTGATGACATCAGTAGAATTATTAGGAATAGATTACCAATCCTTGATAGGGATTCAGATCTAAAACACATCTCTAGTAAATGTAATTTTATCTCTCGTAAAGCTAAAACCATTGGTGATATGGCTAGAAAGGATTTTAGCAAGAAGAGCTTACACACCACACAGTCAACTAATTGGTTAACATCTAAACCAGGCTTTTATAAATGCAATGTCAGACCTTGTAAGAGTTGTAGCTATGTCACATGTGGCGATACTTTTACCTCGACTTGTACAGGTCAAACATTTAAGATTAAAGAGCATATTACTTGCACTTCTACTTTTGTTATATATCTTTTGACCTGCAAGTCTTGTAATTATCAATATACAGGGTTGACATCTAGAATGCTCAAAGATCGCATAAGAGAGCATTTACTTTCCCTGGAGGCAGAAATTCCCAAAACCCCTGTGGCCAAGCACTTTGCTTTACATGGAAATAGTTCAGCTGGTTTTACATTCCAAGGGATTGAGGTAGTTAAACTAGGACCCAGAGGAGGCAATAGATATGCAGCACTGAGTAAACGAGAAGTTTACTGGATTCACACTTTAAAAACCGGTGCTCCTTTTGGTATTAATAAAATAAGTGACATCAAATTGTTCATTGACAATACATAGACCTAGGATCTGGAACTTATAATAGATATAAATTCTGATATCGTCCAGATTATTTATAAAAACTTAGTGATAAACTATTCAAGTTTGGTCACCCGGAGAGCAGGCAGTATATGTTTTTTGAATGTGTTTATACTTTATAGCATTTGACTTTTATATGATGTAATACACATTGGTAAACTTAACTGCTTATGATCTCTGTGTGTTACCTAATACATGTATATACAATGTACATTTCACATCGTTTATTTACTAAGGTTTATTAGAATATCAGTTCCCTCTTTGTATTTCCATATTATATGTTTTCAACATGTTTAAATTAACTTCAGTACACTGGGATGTTACTAATTGACGAATATTCATGTATTTAGTTACAGTAAGAATCGTTATCCCCCACACATTGAATTGTACTATCGTTTCTAATGTGCCTATTGAATGATACAATTTTATATGAAAGCATAGTCTTAGTGTATTATAATGTATATATTTTTTTGTTTATGATCGATATTTTCAAGTTTATTTATTATGCATAATGTTTATTATTGTTTTACACGTTGGATTGGATGTTTATTTCACAATACACACAAAATTTCCATTTTTTGTTATAATTAATTATGCAGCAGGTGTGCAGGGCTTACATCCTGTTTTTAAGGAGTCCTTACACACCTGTTAGGTAGCTCTGATGAAGTGCCCAATAGGGCAGGAAACGCGTCAGCGGTAGTCAGGTCTGTGTGCTGTGCCTTTGTTTTTTACTCACGGAATTTCAACTAAAGGTGAAGTTTTAACACTTATTTCATCAGCCTTTCTGTTTTTTCGATTATTGGGTTCTATTTTTGTTACAATCAGAGGTGTTGAACTAATTTCTGTTTACTTATCATTACAAACGAGGGCTTAGCAGGGGAGCCCTTCTCAACACCTGTGTAACAAGCCGTGATGCTGCTATGAATACAGGCAGTATCTGTGACTGTTGCTACAAATTGCGCTACTAACAGTGAATATAACAGTTCCGTTTTCCTGGATCTCATCTGACATTGGATTTCATTCTCAGAATCAAGTGAGTTTGTTATTGCTAGAACTGTCTAGCTTATGTTTTATTCATAACGATGAGTCTTGCGAATGTAAGGGGTTAACGGTCTTGGTAATCAATTGCAACAATCAACACAGGTTTACTACAATTGTTTCATAATTGGACAAAGCGATACATTGTCTCAGCTAGCACACACGAATATAATGTGCTGCTCATTTAACATTATTTTTTGCTTTTGATCCTTGTATTGAATTGCACAGCCCGAGCTGTCTGTTTGCACAAGCTGGACTGACCTTACTTGGCAGGATCAGACTGATATACTTCAGGAAAGTTTTCCTTTGTGAAAAGCACAACTGGGCTAAAAGAGGCTGCTCCTAGGTGATAACTCGCCACAGAACAAGCTACTGAGCTATTGTTCGTTCTTGGTAGCGTACTTCTCTCTTTGTATGCAAATTATTATGACCCTGGGGAGGTCTCCCTAGGGTGATCGAGGAAACCAGACATGGGCTCCTTGCCCAGTGTGCTTAGAGGAATATGGCTTCACCTCACTGACGAGGCCCACAGAAGTCCAAAATGATCGTCTGGGGTTGTCATGTTCCTTGTTCAAAGGAGAATTGCCTGGTATTTCGGGTCTGGACTGACCTTACTTGGCAGGATCAGACTGATATACTTCAGGAAAGTTTTACTTTGTGAAAAGCACAACTGGGCTAAAAGAGGCTGCTCCTAGGTGATAACTCGCCACAGAACAAGCTACTGAGCTATTGTTTGTTCTTGGTAGCGTACTTCTCTCTTTGTATGCAAATTATTATGACCCTGGGGAGGTCTCCCTAGGGTGATGGAGGAAACCAGACATGGACTCCTTGCCCAGTGTGCTTAGAGGAATATGGCTTCACCTCACTGACGAGGCCCACAGAAGTCCAAAACGATTGTCTGGGGTTGTCATGTTCCTTGTTTAGAGGAGAATTGCCTGGTATTTTGGGGTTGGACTGACCTTACTTGGCAGGATCAGACTGATATACTTGAGGAAAGTTTTCATTTGTGTAAAGCACAACTGGGCTAAATGAGGCTGCTCCTAGGTGGTAACACCACAGAAAAAGCTACTGAGCTGTTGTTCGTTCCTGGTAGAGCGCTTCTCTCTTTGTGTGCAAATTATTATGACCCTGGGGAGGTCTCTCTAAGAGTGATGGGGAAAACCAGATGTGGACTCCTTGCCCAGTGTGCTTAGAGGAATATGGCTGCACCTCACTGACGAGGCCCACAGAAGACCGAAACGATCATCTGGGGTTGTCATGTTCCTTGTTCAGAGGAGAATTGCCTGGTGTTTTGGGGCTGGACTGACCTTACTTTGCAGGATCAGACTGATATACTTCAGGAAAGTTTTCCTTTGTGAAAAGCACAACTGGGCTAAAAGAGGCTGCTCCTAGGTGATAACTCCCCACAGAACAAGCTACTGAGCTGTTGTTCATTCCTGGTAGAGCGCTTCTCTCTTTGTATGCTGGTTATTGCTACCGCAAGCTTGTGGTTGCAAATAAAGCTCATAAAATTAGCGAGAGATCAGATCTCTCGTTAATTTTCTAAAAGTGCCCCAAATCTCTTCAAAAGGGTATTATAGTGTTTTTAATAAAAAAACTACTGCACTTGTCAGTTTTTAGGGCTAAAAGTTGGCAGGTTTCGGTGTTAGAAAAATAATGGCACTGAAAAGTGCCTTTACATTGCAGTTTATGGGAACTGTTTGTTCCCTGTAAATATATATGTTTATGAATATATACATATTTATTTATGTGTTAATGTCTGACGGACTGAGAATGAGGTTCCCATTGGAGCCTATGGAAGCGTGCTCTCATGAGCGCAATGCTTCCTAGTAATTGTTTGCATTGCAATCAACTTGTACTACCAGTGCACATTAGCGATATTTAGCACTCCACTTTTAATCTAGCCCTTAATGTCTCGCAGATATAAACCTATTCTTGTACGTAAGGTGCACGTAGTTAAACCGACATATTGAATTCCACACAAACTACACGGTAGTAAATATACTAAGTTATCTTGCCGGTAACCGTACTTTTAGAATTGTTGCTGGTATTGAGATTAAACCGCAAGTTTTGCAACCTCCATCTCCACATTTAAAGGGATACTAAACCCAATTTTTTTCTTTAATGATTAAAATAGAGCATGCAATTTAAGCAATTTTCTAATTTACTCCTAGGGGTTGATTTATCATTGGTCTGTCCGACATGATCCGCTCAGTGGATCCGCTCTGCCCCCTGCAGATTCTCGGCCAATCGGCCGCTATCAGGGGGTGTCAATCAGCCCGATCTTATGGGATCGGGCAGATTGATGTCCACAGCCACAGAGCAGATGGACCATTTAAAGAGCAGTGGTCTTAAGACCACTGCTTCATAACTGCTGTTTCCGGCAAGCCTCAAGGCTCGCGTGGAAACAGGGGTATCAGGGGCCATTCGGTTCTTGATAAATCGGCCCCAATTATCAAAGTTTCTTAATTCTCTTGCTATTTTTATTTGAAAAGAAGGAATGTAAAGCATAGGAGCCATCCGATTTTTGGTTCAGAACCTGGGTAGTGCTTGATGATTGGTGGCTAAATGTAGCCACCAATAAGCAAGAGCTATCCAAGGAAGAGATTTGTACAGTGCACAAATATAGTCTTGAAAGCTGTAGTTTCAGTGGATTTACAAGAAGGATAGCTACGTAGCTACTTCACGGCTCTCTGGTTAGGCATCAAGTATAATTATATATATATCTGTATACAGAAAGAGAAGCGCTCTATCAGGAACAAACAACAGCTGGGGTAAGTTCTTGAGAGTGTGCTTCTTTTTTTATGTATTTAGTCTGTCTAAGGGGAAAAGGAGAAACCAGACATGGACTCCTTGCCCAATGTGCTTAGAGGAATATGGCTGCACCTCACTGACAAAGCCCAATGAAGGCCAAATGCATCATCTGGGGTTGCCATGTTCCTTGTTAGGAGAGGGATTGCCTGGTATTTCAGGGCTGGACTGACCTTGTTAGGCAGGATCAGACTGATATACTTTAGGAAAGTTCTTCTCTGTAAAAAGCATTATTGGGCTAAAAGAAGATGCACCCATGTGGTAAATCACTATAGAATAAGCTAGTTATTGAGCTGGTGTTCATTCCTGAGAGTGAGATTCTCCTTTTGTATGTATAATACTGTATACAGTTCTAGAGACTGTATTTATAGGGTCAGGTGATAATAGTACTGGTAGTATTAGTAATAATAATAGTAATATGACATGAAGGACAGCAAGAAAATGGTGATCACACTTCAGCCAAAAATTCTCTTCCCACTTCCTTACATCTCAGACCTTACACACATCATTAATATCTATTCCCCATTATTTTTCTGTCTTCCATAATGTATAATTTATATTTTCTATAAAATACTGTATAGCTTTACTTAATAAATGATTGGTAGGTAATATACATAATTTACCTATTGATGGAAATCTGAATGACAGGAATGGTGTGAGGTTTCCATGTACAAAGTTCCTATACTTTTTTGACAATTATACTGAATGTTTCTATTTCCACTGCATCTCTCCGTGGAAATGTTCGTTCTGAATTCACTAACTGCTTTCATTGATAGTGCTCACTAGTAGCTTCATCGCGTGCTTCTCCGCTTCATACCTCGCAGACAACTCACCGTCATTAACATGCACATTACACTGTAATAAACTTTTACTTATTATCAGATCTACCCATGGTCATCCCACATTCAGGAAAACGTTCATGACTTTGCAGTTTAATCAGACGTCTCAGTATAACCACTTGTATCCTGTTGCTTCTTGCTAGATTCATGTATATATTGTTTTTTTTTTATATACTGTTTCCATTTCAATCTCTTTTTCCTAGATTTGAAGTAAGCAGGGATTGTCCTGTTTTTATGCTTTATAGGCTCTTTGATAAATAAAAAGATAGACAGATAGATAGATAGATAGATAGATAGATACTTGTAAATCTTCTGCCCTCTATGCCTTTGCTGGAAAGTATGTTTATTATGAACTAATTTGTTAATTCCTTAATAGATGCAAATGTATCACTCTTCTCCGGTATAAACATCTTAATGTGGGGTCTTTCTTGTTACTCTTTTTTTTCCAGATTATAAATAATTTTAGCAGATCACACACTCAAATCTGGAGGCAGGATGACCTATTTTCTTTTTAATAATTATACCTAGAGTGGTACTAGCATGTCTAACAGGAAAATGTATTGCCACTTGGCAAAATTTAAGACTACAGAAGAGCACTGATGCTCAATCCTGCCCCCTACTCTTGTGCAACCAATTACATGAGAGAAGGGCCTGTCAATCACCTTGCCTCTGCCGTCAAGGATAATAAGCAGAGGCTGCTTCCTAAATTTGTAGTTGCATGCTTACACTTTAAGTTCAGCTTCACATTTTCAGTAGCTATGAATACATCTTTATATATTTTCCCACAAGTATACATTTTTCGAGTTCTACAATAGATCACATTAACTTGCAATGGAGTACTGGCAAATATTGGCCGGGGACCAGTATGATTCATAATTATTTTGGACAAGTGTCACTGTATAATGATGTTAATGACATTTATACAGTAATAAAACAACACTCTGCACTATATGATAATGCAAGGCATCTATACACTAATACACATCTTGCACTGTATAACTAATGCACAGTACCTATACACTGATAACATATATGCTGTACTGTATAATTATGCTGAGAGTTAATACACTAAAAACAGAACAGGCAGCCCTGTATAAGGATGATAGGTTCCTATACATCTTGCAGGATATAAAAAGTTGGAGGATTGTCAGTGCTCCTTTGAGGACCTATCAGCCCCAGTAATACCCATTAGGTTGTGAGTGGAGGTGATTCCCACTGCTGTCATTGACTCCACTAAATTTTATAAAAGCTGCTAAAGTTTTGCAGAGAGTACAGGGTCTGTACAGTGAGATATTTCAGCCAGATGCTTCCAGGTTTTCTGGCTGACCTGTGCTTTCTTCCTCCCTTTGTTTAAGGGAGCCACCTTCCATTCTAGCTATTAATCGACCATGTATAGTCCCTACTATGAAGCCTACAGCTTGGCGGCAAAAAAAGAAATATGCACATTATAATTTGTCATGCAATTTATGCCCCCTGCAGGGGTGCCCTTAGGCGGTCGTCTTGTTTGCCTCTATTGTAGCACCGGCCCTGTCTATCTCTGTATACTGAAAGGACAAAACATATCAATAAATCAATATCAATTGTAAGAATACTTAAAAGAATAATTCACAGTACAGTTTAATATTCTGCTGCTGGTATAACAGGCCATTGGGTGCATGTTACTGTAAAAAAATACAATTCAATGATGATATGAGACCCTTGTCTTCATATTAGTTTTAATAGTTTTTCTAATTTTATGTGGTAGGAGTCTTTGGTGCAGCATGGGGATGTAGCTGAGGCTATACAAATAAAAGCTAATTTAGCCTTCTATAAATACCCAGCACTTTAACCTAACCTAGAGTTTATATGACTGTGATAGAAGTATAGAGAGGCTACTCATGTTGCATTTAAAATGCATGTACCTATGTTTAGAGATTGTAATGATTTTCAATCTTGGTGTCTTTTATTTAAATGTTATTCCTAAAACTTTACATTAACATGAGAGAGCTCCTGGGAATGATTTACTATATATGAAATATAATTGTACCTGCATGATAGATAGTAATAAAGGTTTATTTATAGCAACATATTTTTTTCATTATCATTTTATTTGTGGACATAAGAACTATGAGACCGTCAAAGTCTTATAACATTTTAAAGAGCAAAGTCCAGATGTTCCAGATGTGCCTAAATCTGAAAAACATGCACATGATTTGTTAATCCTTTCTCAGCTGGAGTTTTTTCTGAGTTAACAGAAAGGAAATGACCAAACCTGCCAAAATTATATATTAATGTAAAATAGCAATAGGATTAGAACCCAGGTATCTTTCACCTTTTGTTTAGACAAAACTAGTTTCTTTTATTGTGTGAATTAGATTAGCTAAAGTAACAAATCCACAACGGTATTATTATTGTTATTTATTGGTATAGCGCCACAAAATTCCGTAGAAATCAGAATGCACTTTTTTTGTGGTACCAGAACCAACTCACTGTAAATGTACCTCTTACTCTGGTTATGCTGGGACCCAATGTGCAGAGGTAGAGTAGAGGGTCCCAATCAGTCAGTCAGAGCAGTCCAAATAGCAAGACAGGGGTCAATACCAGTAATCAGTCCGATCAGCAAACACAGCTATAGCGAATCATGTCCGCCCTGCATTGCTAAATGCCGACTGCATACGCTGTCTGTATTTAATATTGCACAAGCATTTCACAAGAAATGCTTGTGCAATGATGCCCCCTGTACATTCGCAGCCAATCGGACGCTAGCAGGGGATAATTGCAGTCCGCCACCTAAAAGGTAACGGACGAGTTAAGGAGCATTGGTCTTAAGAAGGCTCGCACGGAAAAAGCAGCATCTGCTGCTTAGTAAATATACCCCCTTGTCTTTAGTGAATTTGGTTCTGAAGGATTTTTCTCTAATGTTCCTTTATACAGAGAACATGAACATTTATATTTATATTTTATTTGGGGTTTGTAGGTTGAAAATGAATTACTATAAATAATTTCCATATATTTATAAATAAGTTTAATGTATTATACAAGTACATTGTTGCCAGATATAGAAATATGAGTAAAATGTTAAAGTAACTTAGAAAGTAACAGATTATGTAATATTTGTAACTAGTCCCACCCCTTGCTCTCTCTCCCCCTCTCTTTTGCTCCCCCCCTCTCTTTTGCTCTCTGTCTCCCCCTCTCTTTTGCTCTCTCTCTCCCCTCTCTGTTACTATCTCTCTCCCCCTCTCTTTTGCTCTTTCTCCCCCTCTCTTTTGCTCTCTCTCCCCCCTCTCTTTTGCTCTCTATCTCCCTCTCTTTTGCTTTCTCTCTCTCTTTCCTACCTTTCTATTGATCTCTCCCTCTCTCTCTCACGCGGATAGGTTTATCCCCCACAACGCAATAAACCTAAGTAAACCTAGGTAAATTAGTAACCCCTAATCCGCCATCCCACCACAATATATAAAACGGGTAGCTTGCATTCAAGCTTCAGTGTGTGGCGACAATCGCACGCGCGGTCCTGTTCAGTGGCCGCCGTTCATGCTCCATGGCCACATCCACTCTGCGCTGCCTTCGCTCCGGATAAAGATAGAAGAGGTTCCCACGCTGGATGAAGATGTTGCCACCTGGAAGAAGACCTTGAATGCCATACTTCAGGAATGGTGAGTACCTATTTCGAGGTTAGAAATAGGTTTTGGTTTTTTTTGGGTATTTTTTTATTTTAATGGGCTGCAAAAGAGCTGATTGCTTTTTTTAAGGGCAATTCCCATACAGATGCCCCTTTAGGGGCAATGGGTAGCTTAGGTTTTTTTGTGTTAGTTTTTTTTTGGGGGGGTTTGGTGGGTTGGGGTTTTTTACTGTTAGGGGTTATTTTGTATTTTTTAGGTAAAACAGCTGTTCGCTTTAGGGCAATGCCCTACAAAAGACCCTTTTAAAGGCTATTGGTAGTCTAGTTTTAGATTAGGGGTGTTTTTATTTTGCGGGGGCTTTTTTATTTTTATAGGGGTATTAGATTAGGTTTAAAAAATTTATTTTTGATAATTTTGTATATTTTTTCTGTAATTTTAGACTTTTTTTATTTTTGGTAATATTAAACTTTTTTTAATTGAATCTTAGGGTTTTTTTTTTTTTAAAAAGTTAGGATATTTTATTTTAATTTTAACTTAGTATTTTAACTTAATATTTTATGGAATTAGGGTTAACTTAGGGGTTGTTAGGTTAGGGGGCTTAGTGATTAGATGAGTTCTTTAGGGTTGTGGGGGGATGGCAGTTTAGGGGTTAATTAGGTTTATTGCGTTGTGGAGGGTGGCGTTTAAGGGTAAATGCATTTATTAGGTTTATTGTGTTGTGGGGGGATGGTGGATTATGGGTTAATAGTTTACTTAGGTTTATTGCTTTGTGGTGTGATGTCGGTTAGGGGTTAATACATTTATTAGGTTTATTGTGTTGTTGGGGGATGGCGGATTAGGGGTTAATAGTTTATTGCGTTGTGGGGGGATGGCGGATTAGGGGTTATTAGTTTACTTAGGTTTATTGCGTTGTGGGGGATGGCGGGTAAGGGGTTAATAGTTTACTTAGGTTCATTGCTTTGTGGGGGGATGCCAGTTAGGGGTTAATACATTTATTAGGTTTATTGTGTTGTGGGGGGATGGCGGATTAGGGGTAAATAGTTTAATTAAGTTTATTGTGTTGTGGGGGGATGCCGGTTAGGGGTTAATAGTTTAATTAGGTATATTGTGTCGTGGGGGATGGCAGTTTGGGGGTTAATCACTTTTATTATAGTATTTGCTCACATTTCTAAACATTGACAGTTTATCCGACTTACGGCAGCTTATGATCTGACGGCGCCGTATATGTGATTCACCTGAAGTGGGAGGGGAATTTACGGGTGACATAGATTTCAGCAGTTGAGCTGAAACCTGCGCCACATATGTCACGTTTATTGCGTTGTGGGGGGATGCTGGATTAGGGGTTAATAGTTTACTTAGGTTTATTGCGTTGTGGGGGATGGTGGATTAATAGTTTACTTAGGTTTATTGCGTTGTGGGATGATGCTGATTAGGGGTTAATACATTTATTAGGTTTATTGTGTTGTGGTGGGATGGTGGATTAGGGGTTAATAGTTTACTTAGGTTTATTGATTTGTGGGGGGATGGCGGATTGGGGTTATTCGTTTACTTAGGTTTATTGCGTTGTGGGGGGATGGTGGATTAGGGGTTAATAGTTTACTTAGGTTTATTGATTTGTGGAGGGATGCCGGATAGGGGTTAATACATTTATTAGGTTTATTGTGTTGGGGGGGATGGCAGATTAGTGGTTAATAGTTTACTTAGGTTTATTGCATTGTTGGCAGATGGTGGATTAGGGGTTAATAGCTTACTTAGGTTTATTGCATTTTGGGGGATGGCCGATTAGGAGTTAATAATTTAATTAGGTTTATTGCGTCGGGGGATGCCGGTTGGGGTTAATAATTTAATTAGGTATATTGCGTTGTGGGGGGATGGCGGTTTAGGGGTTAATCACTTTTATTGTTAGTTATGATGTGGGGTTGGGTGGCGGATATAGGGGTTTTGACGTGTCGGGTTCATTTTTGGGAGGCGGGTTAGACTTTTACGTGCGATGTAACATTTTTTGTTTTTTACTTATGCGTCGGCAGATCATAAACTGCTGTAAGTCACTGACGACTCCAGAAATATGTATTTGCGCACATTCTGAACATCGACAGTTTATCCGACTTACAGCAGTTTATGATCTGACGCTGCCATATATGTGATTCACCCGAAGTGGGAGGGAAGTTACAGGCGACGCGGATTTCATCAGTTGCGCTGAAACCTGCTCTGCATATATAATCTCACCCCTAGTTGTTACATACTGTCATATTTCCATTCTTTTTAAAGACAGTAATTTTGTGTTCAGTCACTATTATAAAATCACAATTATTTAACAAATGAAACTAATTTATTGCATTTCAGAGTATTGCTTAATTTCTTTGCTTTTTATCAATATTACCATGTGGTAATCTAAACAGGGATAATTATTATTATTATTATCGGTTATTTGTAGAGCGCCAACAGATTCCGCAGCGCTAATCATTTGCCCTAGGTTTACTTAACCCATGAAAAAGTTGAGCTAAAAATGTCAACTTTATTGGGAAATATATTATTATTTGCTTTTTTCATAGCCATATGCTGCCCTTGAGGCTTTTAAAATAATGATTTGAGGCCTCCATATGTGCTGGCTATCACTGTAAAATATAGAAAACAAAATATGTAAAAGAAAAACCATTAAAATATCGCTTTTTCAAGCAATACACTTTCTCTGCAGGTAGATGGCACTATTGACCTATATGTATAAATTTAATTTTAGAAGCATTTAAACATTATTTTTAACTAGAGGGGAAAATCTTATGAAATTTGACTACTAATTGATTTAAAATCATGTTACTTTAACAGTTAATGATGCATAATTCAAATAAATAAAACTTGGGCTTTATCAAACATTTGAAATATTTGAAGTGTTAATTTATGATTTATGTATTATTATTTCTGGTATTATAAAATGTATAAACTTTTCCACAGATGTGTCAGTCAGTATTTTTGCTATCATGCTGATTGTTGTTAATGTGACACAACATAATCCTTTAATGATATTAATAGTTATATTTTAATAGCTGACCATTCAAAAAATGTTTTAGATTGTCTGGTACATATTTTATTCTTACTCATGAATCTGTTTGTTATTTTATGTATGTACGTATGTAATTATCTATGTATAAATGAATGCTTTTATTATTTATATGTATATATCCATATGTTCACAATCTATTTTGCTTTTGTAAGTTTTACTAAAAATATGAAAACCAACAAAGAAAATATAAAGTTAGCTTTGTAATATGATAATGAGAGCTCTGGTTAACTGTTATGCAAGACAAAAAAAATTGCACAAAACAGATCAAAAATACATTTAACAGTACAGTAGCAATCACAATAACACTATCTGATAAAAATTATATTATAAAAATTGCATTAAAAGGTTATAAGGGATTGAAGATAAAGATAAAGGCAGCCAAAGGGAATTAACATAGACATACGTACATGCACATGTATCAATACTGTATTACTGTTTTACTGTATATTTACTATACATATTTCACATTCCAATATTCTTCACCTACAGGATAATGTTCTTTTTATTGTAAATACATATTTCTATATATCTATTTATACCTATACCTGTATATCTTCCTTTAGATATATAGGTAGAGCTATGTATTTTACATGAACAGTTTCATATGTGGAGAACATAGGAATGCAAAATAGGCATAATGCATCGATGTTAACGAGCGAGCGGGAGAGCTAAATAGCGCTCCACTTGTAATCTAGCCCTAACTGAACTTAATTAGAATCTGTAAACTAACTTCTTTAACCTCAAATTCACATATCGACAGTACTCACATCTAGTGGGGATACCAACGGCACTCTCCTTAATTTGCATACTGACTGCAAACACACTGCAGAAAGCACTTTGGTTCAGAATCATAGACATTTGCTGAGAGGTCTTGTAAATTCCTTAAGTTGTGTAAGGTGCTCAATACATGATATCTTGCACATCAAACAAAAACCGCAAGTTACACAGTAATTACTTTTGAAAAACAAGTGCAAAATGGTTAATTTGTAATATAATAATATATGATATACGCATGTCTATTTTGCGTTGGTAACATAGTCTTGCTGGTAAGAACAAAAAGGTGTTTTTAGGAGCTGGTCATGGGCATTCTGGAGTTGGGGCTGGGACTTTGCACCTACACTTAAAGGGACAGTCAAGTCCAAAATAAACTTTCATGATTCAAATAGGGCATGTAATTTTTAACAACTTTCCAATTTACTTTTATCAATAATTTTGCTTTGTTCTCTTGGTATTCTTAGTTAAACCTAGGAAGGCTAGGGTTGCCACCCAGCCAGTATTTTACCGACAAGTCCGGTATTTTTAAGGTTCATGTCAATGTAGAAAATAAAGAATAAATATTGAAAGAAAGCCCCTGTCAAAGTGAAGCGTCTTCTGAGTGTGATGAATACTAGTTATAAACAAATGAGCATTTAAAATCAGTTCTATCAGCTTTATTTTTTGTGTAATGCTGTTCAATTATTTATGCATATTTATGTTAATTAGCATGGCCGGTATTTTCTTCCAAGAAAGGTGGTAACCCTAAGGATGGCTCATATGCAAATTACTTAGAACTTGAAGGCCGCCTCTTGATGAATGCATTTTGACAGTTTTTCACCACTAGAGGGCGTTAGTTCATGTGTTTCATATAGATAACATTGAGCTCATGCATGTGAAGTTACCTAGGAGTAAGCACTGACAGGTTAAAATCCAAGTCTGTCAAAGAAACTGAAATAAGGGGGCAGTTTGCAGAGGCTTAGATACAAGGTAAAACATGTATTATTATAAATGTGTTGGTTATGCAAAACCAGGGAATGGGTAATAAAGGGATTATATATCTTTTTAAACACAAAAATTCTGGTGTTAACTGTCCCTTTAAGATTTTAGAAAGACTGTATTGTCCCTGTAGAGTACTTTGTCTCACAGGTGTGTCCTGCTATTTCAAAGCTGAAAAAGTTGCCTCATTTTTTTCTATTTTACTTGACCTGTTTTCTTTTTTTGCATATTTTAGTGTGGACTGTTTTATAGAATGAATTTTTGGGAGTTTTGTTAGTAAATCAGTTTGTTATGTAAGGTTATGAAAGTGTTTTTGTGATGCTGAGTTTCTTCACAGCGTAATTTTTTTTACACCCTGATTGGTAAACGGTTGAAAGATAGATGTGGGTCCATTAAAGGGGCATAAAAAAATATGAACTGACATAAGTTTCTAAATATATAATGCAGCCAAAGCTTACCTGTAAAAGGTTTCTGCTTTTACCCCCATTAACCCCTTTAATTCAGGCATAGTTTTGTTTGCAGCAAGCTCCCCCCTGGGCATTTCCATATAAGGAAGGTGCTATCTAGGCCATAGCATCTGCAGAATGCACTCGTGCACGGTAGAGGGCAGAGTCACATGGCACCTGACTAAAGCAGTAGTATAAGCACAGTATAATGCTGAAGCTTTTACAAAGCATGTGACATTATCCCCATGGAAATGAGCAAGCCTCTTGGCAACAAACAATAGCAGTACCTGCTGTCCCTCCTCAACCCCCCTTTGCTTGCATAAGTAATTATCCTCACATGCACACTTTGTTATATGATACTGCTAGGTTTGGAGTAGGACATTGATAAGCGGGGTGGAGCAGGCTACACTTGGCAACACTAAAGTGTAAGTAATTTTGCAGATTTTTGGAAATGTTATCAAAATAGTTATAAGCTTTTTTTACACTTTTTTTCACACACTGTTTTACCTCAGTTTACCCTTTTTTAATATGCAAATAACTCAAAATGTTTAATGGCACTTTAATTATAATGGAGACCATCTGGTGTAGCGATGTAGGTCTAATGCAGTGTCAGGTTAGCGCGCGAGCCGTAAGTGTTAGTTTTTCTTTTTTTCTTTGACAGCATCCTCCAGTAAAGTGTATGGGGAGAGAAAATGAACACGGTCGCGATTTCTGAAGTCCTGAAGTTAGTGTGCATTGGGTTTCGCTCATGCACAAACATATCTCTTTCAACTTGTAATATGCACACTAACCCGCGCATGTTAAAAGTTTCCATCCATCAGTGATTGCATGTGAGTGAATGTGCTAAATAGCGTGCCACTTGTAATCTGGCCCATTGTAATTCCATTCACATCTGCACTGGTCCAACGCCCGTTTAATAAATTGTTCATCTGAATTTGTATCTTGTAAATATTGAAAAACATTTATATAACTGTAAATTAAAATATATTCACAATGTTGAGTGTAAGATTTCCAAAATAGTATTACATTTGAACTATGCCTTAATATAATCGTAGATAAAGAAATAATAAAGATTAGCACAAATGCAAAAGGAACGATACCTGCGCCAGTGTAGGAATCTTTGTAAGGAACCTCAGCTGTAAACAGGGTACTAGCATGTGAAAGTATGTACGGGAAGCAGAAAAAGGTAATGCCATGTTAGTTAGTTATTAAGAATCACATATACATCACTTTTGAATCAGAAATCATGGATAGCACTTTTTTATTGGTGGGTGAATTTATCCACCAATCAGCAAGGACAACCCAAGTTGTTCACCAAAAATGGGCCAGCATCTAAACTTACATTCTTGCATTTCAAATAAAGATACCAAGAGAATGAAGAGAATTTGATAATAGGAGTAAATTAGAAAGTTACTTAAAATTTCATGCTCTATCTGAATCACGAAAGAAAAAATTTGGGTTCAGTGTCCCTTTAAGCTCAGGTTGGTATATAGGCATGATCATACATTGAAGTTCAGACTCAAACAATGGTAAATTAGTAACCAAAATTCAGACGCAAGCAGCGTCTTACATGTGTTTTAAGAAATATCCACAGTCATGGTCCATTTGCCGGCCAAGAGACAGCAGAGGGCCATACACGGTAGTCAGCCGCAATAATGATCACACCCAGAGTCCAGACAGACTAACTTGAAGAGACATAAAACCCCCATTTTTCTTTCATCAGTCAGATAAAACATGAACTTTTAAACAACTTTTCAGTTTACTTCTATTATCAAATTGTCTTTGTTTTCTTGTTGTCCTTTGTTGAAAAGCAGCGAGGTAAGCTCATGGGTGTGCACGTATCTGCAGCATTATATGGCAGGAGTTTTGTAACAATGTTATACATTAGCAAGAGCACTAGATCGCAGCACTATTTCCTGTCATGTAGTGCTCCAGACATGTCCAGACATATCTAGATATTTCTTCAACAAAGAATAACATGAGAATGATGCACATTAATAGAAGTAAATTTGATTTTTTTTTTAAATTGTATTCTATATAATATATATGAATCATGAAAGAAAATAATCTGGGTTTCATGTCCATTTAATATACAGGTCCAGAACAGTGTATAAGAGCAAGTGTAGATGTAGTGCCAGTAATCTGGAAACATGATGTAATATATATATATTGATTATTATTATGGAGAATTTAGATCAGTGTTTCCTAACTCCAGTCATCAGAACCCTTAAAGGGACAGTAAACCTTAAAAATAATGTTATATAATTCTGCACATAGTGCAGAATTATATAACATTATTTAATTGCTATAGTTCTAAACGCCTTTTTTCCCTTTTAATATGTAAAAATGATGGCGCTTTTACAGACCTGCTCTCTGCTCTCTGCTGAGCGGGTCTGTAATATTTAGTCAGCGCATCGGGCCAGCTGTATAGTCACAGCCCGGCCCGACCGCGCCATAAGACTGTGACAGCAGCGAGCTGCACTTAGTGCTATGGCGCGGTCGGGCCGGGCTGTGACTAAACAGCTGGCCCGATGCGCTGACTAAATATTACAGACCCGCTCAGCAGAGAGCAGAGAGCAGGTCTGTAAAAGCGCCATCATTTTTACATATTAAAAGGGAAAAAAGGCGTTTAGAACTATAGCACTTAAATAATGTTATATAATTCTGCACTATGTGCAGAATTATATAACATTATTTTTAAGGTTTACTGTCCCTTTAACAGACCACATATTCAATACATCTTAACTAGAGTACAGGTGAACTGATCAGCTGATGGGGGAACTGATTATTTCACCTGTGCTCTAGTTAAGATATAATTAATATATGGTCTGTTAAGGGTTCTGAGGACTGGAGTTGGGAAACACTGATTTAGATACTTATCACTTTTCAAATATGGGAAAAAAGTCTCTTTTTTAAATATGATCAAATGCCTCAATTTTATAGGCATTTTTTTGTGGTAATTAAAAAAAATGTTGATAGCTTAATTCTAGTCATAAAGAGAAGAATGATATATCATGACTTATGAAAATAGAGTTGTATGTGACTATTAGGCAAAAGAGTTGTTCTCAGTTAGATAAACTGTCCCTTGAGTGTATCTATGTAGGTATATTTTTAATTTTCACCCTATGCCATTCCTGAAGGGAAAAAAGGTATATGAAAAAAGCAGGAAGTAATTGATTTTTTTAAGTATATGTACCTGTTGATAACTTTACAACGTTCAAAGCCCAAATAGACTGGTTCAGAAGCTAATTGTTTTGCAACATTACTCCTTTGGTTAATGCACATAGTGGATGGTCTGTATATTATGAGTACATTGGTGAAATTTGACATTCTAACTTTGTTGATGTATCAGTAGTATAATAAGTTACTTCATTTTTTTTCAAGTTTTTATCAGTGTAAACATCATAAAAAATGAGTAAGTTAAAGAGAAGCAATGTATTTAAACCTTCAAGATTTTATTTTGCCTTCATTAATTTTTATTGCTATATATTACTGGTAGTTCTAGAAGATAGAAACACTGTGTTTAACTTTATTTTTAAAGTTGTCTTCGATCTCCACCCTATCCTGGTTAAAACTAAGGACCGTTATCATGTTTCACATTCAAGAAAATCACACCTTTCCATCTTTGTTCTTTGATACAGAGAAATAAGCAAGGCCATTCAGTCAGTAAACAAGTCAAGCTTATAAGGTGACTAAATGTTATAGTACCAGACAACATTACTACTAATTGGTAATGTAAGTAATATAAAAGCTGCTATAAAACAGGTCGGTCTCTGTTTTAACATAATGAAATATGTGATTAAAAGCATACTCACAACATTTCAGGGAGAAACACTTTCCGCCAGTTCCACAGTATGTCACATCTAAAGATATTTGATTCAGTCAACCTAGAAGCAAGAAAACATATGGGACAACTCAGGGTATAAAAAGTCTGTCTATCCTAGCCTGGAAATTGTGCTACAAAGCTATTTGCAGGCTTTTAAAGGGACTGTAAATGGTCACATATTGATGACACATTTCAAAATGTAGATTATAAAAGTTATTTGAAGCTTTTTGTATGAAAAATAATTCATCTTAATTAATATCTCTATCTCTCTCTTTTCTCTATCTCTTTTTCTCTCTCCTTTTTTCTTTCTCTTTTCTCTCTCTCTTCTCTCTTTTTTCTCTCTCTTCACTCCTTTCTCTCTGTCTTCTCTTTCTTTCTCTCTCTCTCTCTCTCTTTTTTCTCTCTCTCTCTCTCTCTCTCTCTCTCTTCTCTCTTCTCTCTCTATTCACTCTCTTATCTTTCTTTCTTTCTTTTTCTCTCATCCCTCTCTCTCCTCTCTCTTCTTCTCTCAATTCTCTCTCTCTCTCTCTTCTCTCTCTCTTCTCTCTCTATTCACTCTCTTATCTTTCTTTATTTTTCTCTCATCTCTCTCTGTCCTCTCTCTTCTTCTCTCTTCTTCTCTCAATTCTCTCTCTCTCTCTCTCTCTCTCTCTCTCTCTCTCTCTCTTTTCTCTCTGTCTACCTTCCCAGCTGTATACAGTAGCAGTTCAAGAAGAACTTATAGTAACATATCAAGGTAATGATATGATGTTAGTCCAGCTTTGTCATACATGTTTCCTGCAGATATGCACTTGTTCACTGTCACTAGGGAACAAGGGGCCCCATTTATGTAGAGTCTGAAAACTAGTTAAGTTTCTGTAGTCTTAAGACTGCTGCTTATCAAGGGTGGTGGAGTTAAATCATCCTGGTCAGGATCGACCTGGATGATTGACAAGTCATGTTCTTGCGCAATCGGTTGTGGTGCTATAGAAAAGGTCATGGCTGCTCAAGCAATTGCTTATGCAATCATAACTGCTGGCTGCAGCAAGGCCAGGCAAACAAGGTTCTCGAATAAGAACCTTGACTGTTTGGACATTGATAAATGGGGACCAACATGTCCCATACATGAGTTGGGCACAAAACCAAAATAAAAAAAAATTAAATATGTCATTTTTTAATGTAAAATAAAACAATAAATTAATATGTTCAGTTTAATATCTCTAAATAATTGCAGTATTTCAATATTGCAGTAAGTACAGCAGTTGATCACACATTTTTAATATTTTTAACCAATAATATCCTATTATATAATAGTTTTACATTTCAGAACATTTCAAGAACATTTTGTTTAAACTGTTATTTAGAAAGTAACATCTCTGTTAAACATCAACAACACTGGCCTTCAATGCCAAAAAATTTTGTCTGGCACCAAAAAATATCTGATTATTGTTTATAGGTAATGTATTAAAATGTATTTCTAACATTTCAACGCTGTAAAATCTGTCATCATTTATAATATTAATTAAATCAATTTTTAAACAAATACTGTATGTTTTATAGTTGAGGTTCACGTGATCATTAAATATATTATTCTTTTTAAATTATCTGGTATCAAAGTTTCTACAATTGTAAAAAATTCATGACTTTAAAAGAACACAAAACCCAATTTTTCTTTCTTTCATAGTTTTTTCTGGTATTGGTATACTTTTTAATGATCAGCAATGCACTATTGGGAGCTAGCTGAACACAATGGGTGAGCCAAAAACAAGCCAATAACAATAGGCATATAAGTGGTAGCCACCAATCACCATCTAGATCCCAGTAGTGCATTGCTGCTCCTGAGCCTACCTAGATATGCTTTTAAATAAATATAAAATCATGAAAGTTTAATTTTGACTTTACTTGCTCTTTAAATTTAATCAGTTTTATTATTATTATCAGTTATTTATAAAGCACCAATAGATTACGCAGCTCAATACAAAGTTCAAAACGTTACCGGGATGCATGACATACACAAGCAAGTACAATATGTTACATTTGTATATGTAAGGGTGCATAACAAACAGTGCCCTGCCCTTGAGCATAATCAATAGTAGTTCACTTACATACAAAGTGGCCTTTATGTGGCTCTCAATCTTACAATCTAAAGTAGAGGGAATGGACACAGAAGGTAAGAGAGATGGGAAATAAGTCTGATATAAGGCAACTTTTGGCCACCCACATGATATATATATATATATATATATATATATATATATATATATATATAACATCTTATAAAACAATAAATAAATACAATATAATTCAACCACACCAAGTTACATTTTAGGTACGGTTGGTGGAGGGCACCCAAGGGTGCCTAAATTGAAGGCACCAGTGACACCCTGGCACTTGAGTTTGTCAAGCCCTGCTTTAGATTATAAGCACTCGTCAGGTTTTTAGTAAAGCCTTCAAAGTTTAGTTTTGCAACATTTCAGTGCTCAGTTGACCACTCCTTGCAGGGTCAGTTCTATAATTGAACCAGTTGGTACCAAGGTACACATGCAACATTTGACAGAGGTGGCTCATGGTGAGAAACTATTTTGACTATTAGACTCCACATAAGAGTAATTTCTCTTAAAAACCTGAGGCTGCTGTTTATGGTTGGGATTAGACTTTAGTGGATAGAGTGCTGGGGGGCTCATTTTGTTTTGGACCCAGACAACACATAGGGACCAATTTATCTAAGCATCAATCTGGGTGCATTCGCCGGAGTCAATATGCTTCCCAGACATCGCTGCTGCAAATCCATATACGATGCCCTTATTTATTAAAAAGTCTGTAAAAAACACGCACGTCAAGTATGGAGCGATGAGCATTGGACTGTTGATAAATAAGAGTTATCGATGTTGCGGATATTCTGTTTTTTCCAACTTTATTTATACCATATCATTACTGTCCATGAACAAGCTGTTCTTTTATTTTTCATCTGTTAATGCCCAGTAAATATCAAGATTTATACCTGAACAAACAACAATATCTCATAGAAAGTATTTTTTTTGTTTTATTTGTTATACAAAAAATCTGATGATATTTTCACATGCATTAATGTGTATTTGTATTTCTAGAAATCATGATATGCCTATCTCATGTTTTTTTCTTTTTTTTAAATGATTATGAATGCTAGAATTTGTACATATATCTTTGCACATACTTGTATATACAGTATATATGGGTTATGTCAGAAATCTTTTCCAAAAATATTTACATGACCGTAAATTTTATTTTTGTTTCATATTATTATGAGCAAGAATATTTGTGAATATAACTTGTAATCAGGGTACCATAGGTATTTATTTGCAAACAATGGATATTGTTGGGCCAGTTTTCTCTCTGCACCTGTGTAAACCTTTCTGATAGCAGTGTAGCTTTAAACACCACCCCTACAAAGGTGTTATAAAATGGGCTGGCATATAAAATGACATTTCTTAATGAAAATTAAATTGAAGAGAAGGAAGAAAAACATTGAAAATATCATGATAGTAAAGGGGTGATTTTAATTTCTGCTGTATCAGATTCATGACAGTTTAATGTTAGGTGGACTATCTCTTTGAGCTATCAGTTTAAGATTATATTGAATCAAACATCATTCAATTTTTAAAATTATTGTCAAAAATATTTGTCTAATGTCATCATCAATGTTTAACTTTAATACTAATTTCACATATACATATTCACATTTCTGTCACACTCCGATCCGTTCATCACCGTGTCACCGCGGCTCACGGATCTCCTCTGTGTCTCACGTCACGTTGCCTAGCAATGTGACACGGTCGTCAGGACACTCCTTCTGACGTCGGTGTCTCTCTCTGCCTTCAAAACCCGGCCTGAGATCTTACTCGGGGCCCGTTTGTTCTTCCTGACTCGGTGCTGAGTGAGTACTATTTCTGAATCTGTCTACCGGATATATTGACCCTTGCCTGCCTGACCTTGCTATTGCTTAGACCCTCAACTTGTCTTCTGGATATATTGACCCTTGCCTGCCTGACTATGCTATTGCTTTAACCCTAGCAAACCTGCTTAAAGAGACACTATCATTTGTTTGCTGAAAACCTATTTAAAGGGACATTATCATTTGTTTTCCCCAAAACCTGATTAGAAGGGACATTATCATTTGTTTGCCACAAAACCTGTTTAAAGGGACATTATCATTTGTTTGCTACAAGACCTGTTTAAAGGTACATTATCATTTGTTTGCCGCAAAACCTGTTTAAAGGGACATTATCATTTGTTTGCTAAAAACCTGTTTAAAGGAACATTATCATTTGTTTGCTGCAAAACCTGCTTAAAGGAACATTATTATTTTGTTTGCTACAACCTTGCTTAAAGAGACATTTTCATTTATCTGTTGCTAACCTGCTTAAAGAGACATTTTATCATTTGTTGGACAAACCTGCTTAAAGGGAGATTTTACATGTGTTTGTTTGCAAACCTGCCTAAAAGGACATTTATTATTTTACCTTCCTACTATCTAAGGATATTATCCTGGCTTAAAGGATTCATTTGCAATCTCTTGTGTATCAATTCAGACCTCAAGAAATTATACAGAGATTCTATTTCTTTGTGAGTACATTGTATCCTGCTTATTTTGTTTCCTGAGTGGGTCACGTCCTGGATTTTTCTCAGTGTGCTAGCGTGTTATTTACTTTTCAGGCTAACAGTTGGGTTGAATCCTGGGCTGATCCTTTATGGCTGACATTACAAACGGGGCATAAATGGACCCCACTGAATTATCCTTGGCCGTGGCCCACCAGGGACAATTACTAGGATCTCATGCTACTCATTTGCAATCCTTGGACTCAAAATTGGATCAGATAACTACTTTACTTCAGAATTTGGTTGCTCCTATACCTCCTAATCCTATTCTTTGGAGCCCTCTCCTCCTACGAATCCTACCAACCAGTCACAAGGTCAACTCAGTCCTAGGATACCCCTTCCGGACATATATGATGGGAATCTTGAAAACTGTAGGGTTTTTTTTAATCAATGCCACCTTCACTTCCGGAACAGCCCTGTCCTCTTTGCTACTCCCTCTTCTAGAATCACATTTCTTATATCCTTAATGAAAGGTAGAGCCTTAGCCTGGGTATCACCTTTGCTTGGAAAGAATGATCCAATACTCCTGGATGTGGATTCTTTCCTCTCTGTATTTTCAAATGTCTTCGATAAACCTGGAAGGTCCGCCGCTGCTGAAGCTTCCCTCTTAGACCTACAACAAGGAGGTCAACCTATGTCTCAATATGCCATTGAATTCCACACCCTAGCATCAGAGACTACTTGGAATCAGGGAGCTCTTAGAGCAGCCTTTCGTAAAGGACTTTCTGAACATCTCAAAGATGAGCTGGTGTATTGGGAACTTCCAGAATCCCTAGAGGATCTGATTAATCTTTGTATTAGTCTCGATTCCAGATATCGTGAACGCCAACAAGAAAGAGAAAGAAGTCAGAAATCTTCAAATCTATCTTTTCGTCTGGTTCCTCGCTTCTCTAACCCTATAACTCCCGCTTCTTCACCTTCTGACCAGACTGAGCCAATGGAAGTAGGCACCATAAGACTAACCGAAACTGAACGCCTGAGAAGACGCTCTCTTGGCCTATGTTTGTACTGTGGCCTTAAAGGGCATTTATTAAAGGTTTGTCCTACCAGACCAGTAAAAGCCAGGGCTTAACTTCTGACTGGGGAACTGAGTTAAGCCAAATAGGATTTCATTCCCTCAATAATAAACTTTTTGTTCCAGTGTCTCTTAAATTTGGAGGAAACAAGATACATACCCAAAACCTTATTGACTCGGGTGCTGGAGGAGTCTTCATCGACTCCACGTTTGTAACTACTCACTCTATACCCTTACTTAGAAAAGAGTATTCAACTCCTGTCTCTACTGTTAGTGGAGATCCTTTGGGTTCCGGACTGATCCAGTTTGCTACTAAAACCATTCTCTTTACTGTAGGAGTTCTTCATTCTGAGACGATATGTTTGGACTTATCTCGACTCCTCAATTTCCCATAATTTTGGATCTCCCCTGGCTCCAATTACATAACCCCGTCTTCTCTTAGACACAAGGTGAACTCACTTCCTGGGGATCTGCATGTCAAAATAGTTGTCTTCAAGTACCCACTAAAGTACCTCTTACTATTGCTCTCACTACTGACACTTCTGGGTCATTACCCGCACCTTATCAAGATTTTGTTGATGTTTTTTCCAAGAAAGAAGCAGAACGTCTTCCTCCTCACTGTCCTTTTGATTGCCCCATTGATCTTCTTCCTGGGGCTCCCTACCCTTGTGGCAAGACGTATCCGCTTTCAAGGCCTGAGAATGTAGCTTTGGAGGAATATATTCAAGATAATTTGACTAGAGGATTTATTCGACCCTCCTCTTCTCCTGTAGGGGCAGGGTTCTTTTTTGTAGGAAAAAAGGATGGAGGTCTGCGACCTTGTATTGATTACAGGGGTTTGAATCAAATCACAATCGAGAATAGTTACCCTTTACGCCCTTATTCCTGAACTGTTTACCTATCTTCAAGAAGCTGCATATTTACCAAACTGGATCTTCGTGGTGCGTACAATCTTATCCATATGCGCAAGGGTGATGAATGGAAAATAGCCTTTAACACTCGTTTTGGGCATTATGAGTATCTGGTCATGCCTTTTGGGCTATGTAATGCCCCTGCTGTTTTTCAACACTTTGTGAACGAGATCTTTCGGGATTTTTTGAACACTTTTGTCATCATATACCTTGACGATATTCTAATTTTTTCTCAAAATTATCAAGATCATGTGCACCACGTCAGGAAATTTTTGCTACGGTTAAGAGACAATAATTTCTTTGCCAAATTGGAGAAATGTTAATTTCATCAAAAATCCATACCCTTCTTGGGTTATGTAATATCTAAATCTGGATTTGAAATGGATCCAACTAAACTCTCTTCCATTTTGGATTGGCCTTGACCTGATTCTCTTAAGTCCCTACAACGTTTTCTTGGCTTCGCCAGTTATTACAGGAAATTCATCAAAGGATTTGCAACTATTACTACACCTCTTACTTCACTCACTAGAAAGGGGCAAAACTGTAAAGAATGGCCTCCAGAGGCTATTAAGGCTTTTGAGTCTCTCAAAGAAGCCTTTTCTTCTGCACCCATACTCTGCCACACAAATCCGGATTTGAAATTCATCCTAGAAGTGGATGCTTCTTCTGTTGCTGCTGGGGCTGTTCTCTCCCAACGAATACCGAACACAGGAAAGATTCATCCTGTAGGTTTCTTTCGAAGAAATTTACCTCTTCTGAATTAAACTACGACGTAGGCAATAAAGAGTTACTTGCCATCAAGATGGCTCTGGACGAATGGAGGCATTGGCTGGAGGGTACTGCTTTACCATTTTTTTCATACTCACAATCATAAAAATCTTCTTTATCTCCAAACTGCCAAACGATTGAATTCCAGGCAGGCTCATTGGTCTCTATTTTTCTCACGTTTTCATTACAATCTTTCTTATATACCTGGTTCTAAGAATATAAAAGCAGTTGCTCTTTCCAGACAATTTCAATCTACCTCTACTCCTGAATCTTTTACCATCCTTCAACCACATAAAGTCATAGCTCAGTTATCAACTTCTTGCTTACTGGATTTACAGACTGCTCAAAAGGACCTTCCTTCATCCTGCAAACCTCCTGATGGTTTACTGTTTGTCCCTGAACGCCTTCGCCCCAGGATCCTATATTGGGCCCATGATAATCCTCTCTCCGGACATCCTGGCATCAGTAACACTGCTCGGAATCTCAAACAGTATGTCTGGTGGCCTACTCTCACTCAAGATGTTAAAGACTATGTCTCTGTTTGCACACAATGTGCTACCAATAAGTCTCCTTGTCAACTCCCTTCTGGTTTGCTTCAGCCTTTGCCCATTCCTCACCAGCCTTGGACCCATTTATCTATGGACTTAATTACCGACCTTCCTCTTTCAGCTGGAAACAACACTATTTGGGTGGTTGTCAACAGGTTCACTAAGACAGCTCATTTCATCCCTCTGCCTGGCCTACCCTCTGCCAAAAGACTTTCTGAGCTTTTTTCTTTTACATATTGTGAGATTACATGGGTTTCCTCTGGATATTGTCTCCGATAGAGGGGTACAATTTGTTTTTCGGTTCTGGAAATGGCTCTGCAAACATTTTGGTACTACAGTCTCTTTGTCTACTTCACATCATCCGCAGTCTAATGGCCAGACCGAAAGAGTTAACCAGTGTCTGCAGACTTATCTTAGACATTATGTGGACCATCATCACTCTAATTTGACTCGTTATCTTCCTTTGGCGGAGTTGGCTCATAATGCCCGATACAATTTGTCTATTCAGTCTTCTCCCTTTTATGCAGCTTACGGATTTCAACCCAGAACATTTCCTCTGCATACTACTTCCACTGAAAATCCTGCTTCTGATCAAACTGCTCAGAGATTAACTCGCCATTGGCGGAAGATACGTCTTCTTCTATCCAAAGCCTCTAATCGATATAAGCTCTTTGCGGATCGCGGACGGAAGAAGGCTCCCAAATATAGTCCTGGGGACAAGGTTTGGATTTCTACGCATCATCTTCATCTCAAACAACCTTCTACTAAATTGGGTCCACGATATGTGGGTCCTTTCCGAATACTGGGTCAAGTTTGTTCTACTGCTTACCGAGTTGCTCTTCCCAAAACTCTCAAAGGTCACCCTGTCTTCCATGTTTCTCTTCTGAAACCTGTGATATCTAATAGGTATTCTAAGTCTTTACCCAAGCCTCTGCCTCTTTTGGTTCAGGGACAGCCTGAGTTTGAGGTTGCTCACATTCTGGATTCCAAACTTCGTGGCAAGAAATTATACTATCTAATCCATTGGAAGGGTTATCCTGTCACGGAGCGGACTTGGGAACCAGCCCAACAAGTACATGCCCCTGCTTTGATTAAGGCCTTCCACAAAACTCATCCTGCTAGGCCTGGTCCTGTCCCCCAGAGGGGTCCTTGAGGGAGGAGTGCTGTCACACTCCGATCCGCTCATCACTGTGTTGCCGCGGCTCACAAATCTCCTCTGTATCTCACGTCACGTTACCTAGCAACGTGACGCGGTCATCAGGACACTCCTTCTGACGTTGGGTCTCTCTCTGCCTTCAAAACCCGGCGGGAGATCTTACTCGGGGCCCGTTTGTTCTTCCTGACTCGGTGCTGAGTGAGTACTATTTCTGAATCTGTCTACCGGATATATTGACCCTTGCCTGCCTGACCTTGCTATTGCTTAGACCCTCAAACTGTCTTCTGGATATATTGACCCTTACCTGCCTGACTATGCTATTGCTCTAACCCTAGAAAACCTGCTTAAAGAGACACTATCATTTGTTTGCTGAAAACCTGTTTAAAGGGACATTATCATTTGTTTGCCACAAAACCTGATTAAAAGGGACATTATCATATGTTTGCCACAAAACCTGATTAAAAGGGACATTATCATTTGTTTGCCACAAAATCTGTTTAAAGGGACATTATCATTTGTTTGCTACAAGACCTGTTTAAAGGTACATTATCATTTGTTTGCTGAAAACCTGTTTAAAGGGACATTTTACATTTGTTTGTTTGCAAACCTGCTTAAAAGGACATTTATTATTTTACCTTCCTACTACCTAAGGATATTATCCTGGCTTAAAGGATTCATTTGCAATCTCTTGTGTATCAATTCAGTCCTCAAGAAATTATGCAGAGATTCTATTTATTTGTGAGTACATTGTATCCTGCTTATTTTGCTTCCTGAGTGGGTCACGTCCTGGATATTTCTCAGTGTGCTAGCGTGTGTTTTACTTTTCAGGCTAACAGTTGGGTTGAATCCTGGGCTGATCCTTTACGGCTGACAATTTCAAAGTATAATACACAATGTATCAAATGGCACTTACAAGTTCTGATGAGTGATCAATGACACAAGTATCAAGCAATTTTATTCGTTAGTGATAGTATAAAATGTATATTTCAATCAGATTGGATGATGTCATAAATCATGTGATTATGCATTTCCCAATCAAAAGTGGTTGAAAATTTCACTAGTTTGTTTAGGAATTTGAGTATTGCATCCAATTTGGTGTGAAGTATTGCATCAAAGTTGGTGCGAAATGCAGTGGGACTTGTATTACATGCAATAAACATGGTGAAATTAGATTGATCAAAAAAAGGAAGTTAGCTATAGTATGTAATGTAATGACGATGTTGATGCTTTGTTAATTACGGCGGATTCAATTTACATAGAATATGACGCAAGGGTCAAGCAGATTCCATCGTATTATCAGCTGAAGCTTTGAGAAATCGGCCCCATAGTCTTGAGCTGGATCTTTCAGACAAAATAGAATGGGTTACCTGAGTCTGAAATGTTATCAATAAGCACTGATGGATTTATTGAAAGCCTGGTGAATTGCACTCCTTTTCTTGGATAATCTAAAGGACTACATGATCTTATACATTTCTTTGCAAGCATTTCAGCCAGTTGTCTATTGCGTTCTGAAGTATCTTATCTCAATTCTTGTTATTTCAAATCTGAAAGAGTCGTCTCATCTTCCTTTAACTTTTTCAAAGTTTTCTTTTCTGCATAAATTAAAGTGGAAGACTTTATAAAATGTGTATTTTTTAAGTATTATTTATAATATTTTGTAAGTTTTTTAAATGCAATTTTGTTATGGTGGAATCCTCCACAGTTGAACTATTCAGTGAGAAGATGCAATGCCATTGATCACAATGGAGCTGAACAATAAGGTTTTTACTTATTTATTTTAGACTTTTTTTAGTTTCACAAATAGGGTTTTATTGAGTCTAGAACAATGATGTTGATTTATGGTAAAAGAAGAAACAAAGAGACAAATAAAATTGACTAAACAAAAATATACGAGTAGGTGACCCTGATCCAAAAAGCTAACAATCTAGAGGTCACTGTGACTAAAAATATAAATGTTGCAATATAGCTGCAAAAGTTGATGCTATAATTATTTTGTTCAGCGGTTCCATTTTAGCAGCTTGTTGTCTATTAGCGATGATTTATTATCCATTTTTTAATTAAACATTTTAAATGTGTTAAAATTAATTATATTTGTACTTAATACTTTTCCCCCCAAATTATTTATCAAAGTAACTGATAGTTTGGCCTACATATTTATTTTAATTGAGTGTCAGATTTTATGAAAAGGACTTTAGTTTAGAGTGGCATGGCATGACAATTCTTGACAGACTACTTCATATGAGTTCCCACTGAGAGTGACAGGTCTATTTTCTTAAATGCCTGGGATATACATGATCTATTTTCATATAGCAAAAATAGACTGGTTTCTTTGAGTCTGCAACTACTATGCACTTTAAGCAGGGTGGCTTTTTTAAGATAATGAGTATTAGTGGTTTTTTTTTTTTTTTCCTGTGTGAAAAAAAAGTGATTCTCAATGTCATCCTGTCAATATAGAGAGGAGAGGTCTGAACCTGTCCTCAATCTCATTAATAAATGGCAGGCTCATTGTTTGGCTTGTTTGACATTTCATATAAACATTAATCCCATGTTTAAAGAGGTCAGCGGATTAACAGCAGCCCCTAGAAATTGTTTATGGGAGATTTGTCTTTGTTTACAAAAACAACATACTCAGCTATAAATACAGACAATGCACACAATAGTATAAATGAAGCCAGATGTTTTTGAGTTAGAAAAATAACCTAGGGTTTAATGCAATAAAAAGAACCTATTCCTACTGTTATTTGCATATTAATTGGACATTAAATACTAAGGGTTAGATTACAAGTGGAGCACTAAATTATCGTGTGAATTAGCCCTCACAAAATTAACTAGAGATCTGATCTCTGGTTAATTTTCTAAAAGTGTCCCAAATGCCCTCAAAATAGAGGGCACTATATTTTTTATTAGAAAAAAATTACTAGGCAGTTTATATGGTCTAAATTTGGCGGGTATGGGGTGTTAGAAAAAAAAAAACGGCATTGAAAAATGCCTTTACATTGCAGTCTATGGGAACTGTGTGTTCCCAGTAAATATATATGTATATGACAATAAACATATATATGTATGTGTTAATATTTGTACAGTATATACACATATTAACACATACATATACTTGTATATAGTCATATACATATATATTTATGTGTTAATATTTGTACAGTATATACACATATTAACACATAAATATACTTGTATATAGTCATATACATATATATTTAAAAATGTGCTGCCATCACTGCACTACTTAACCCTTCAAGTGCACTCTCGTGAGTGTAATGCTTCCGTACAATGCGAACGTGAGGTCGTGTTCGCTTTGCACCTAAATTGTAATACTAGTGCACATTAGCATGTGCTGGCATAACAAAGTAGAGTGCAAATATCGCTTTAGCGTAA
The DNA here is from genome assembly GCF_027579735.1 of Bombina bombina. Taxonomy (NCBI): domain Eukaryota; kingdom Metazoa; phylum Chordata; class Amphibia; order Anura; family Bombinatoridae; genus Bombina; species Bombina bombina. The sequence goes on along the minus strand of NC_069502.1, from coordinate 1,097,276,054 downwards.
GTGATATATTGCGTTCCACTTATAATCTTGCTCTAAATACATGCTAGATAGAATGATATATTGAAAGCAAAGAATAATATGATAATTTAATGTTTTAAAATTATTTTTTTTTTTTTAAAAGGGACATGAAAACCAACATTTTCTGTCATAATTCAGGTAGAGAATAGAATTTTAAATAACTTTCCAATTTACTTCTATTATCTAATTTGTTTCATCCTCTTGATATCCTTTGTTCAAAAGCCTTTCTATATAGGCTCAGTAGCTGCTGATTGGTGGCTGCACATAGATGCCTCGTGTGATTGGCTTACCCATGTGCATTGCTATATCTTCAACAAAGGATATCTAAAGAATGAAGCAAGTTAGATAATATAAGTAAATTGGAATATTGTATAAAATTGTATTGAATAATAATGTTTCTTTAATATTAAAGAATTATTAAAGCTTAGTGTCATATCCTTTACTATACATGATTCACTAAAATGTGTGGAATTTAGCATGGGTGGTAAAATCTGCTATTTTCTTTTCAAATTATACAAATATAAAATTTGAACCTTGTTTTTTGTAAACATTGCTCATATTAGGTGTGATTGGATTTTTTTTTTTTTTAAAAGGACCATACAAATGCAAAAAAAAAAAAAAATGCAAAAAAAAAAAAAATGCAAGGGGTTATAGCTCCAGAGAAGCAATGAACTACTCAACCTTACTAAACACATATGGTGTACCCACACTCTGCTGGATTGTCACAGGTTAGGATGCATGATCCCATTCCAGCTCATTGCCCCTTGTCTTGGTATCCCAGGTTTAAGGGACTGACTGAGCCCGGCCACAGACTCTCTTATAGACATTTCCATAGATTGCCCAAAGCCTTGTCCTCCTTTGCACGGCCCTGCCCACAAACTGCTGATTGGCCATTAGCCACAAGCTTTGCTGGGAGGTATGTTTCCAGAAGTACCTTGCTGCTAATAAGCCTACCTAGGTATATTTTTTAACAAAGGATACCAAGAGAGTTAACTAAATTTAATATCAGAAGTGAATTGAAAAGTAGCTTATAATGACATACTCTGTATAAATCATGAAAGTTTAATTTTGACTTTCATGTTCTTAAAAGATTTGCAGTTTCTTGATTTTTAACCAAAATACAGATTTTAAAACGTACTCCAATTTGCTAACTCCCTGTATCATGTGACAGTCATCAGCCAATCACAGACTTATATACCTATGAATTATAAAGTCTTGCACATGCTTAGAAGGAACTATTTCCAAAAAAACAGTGTGTGCATAAAAAAATACTGTTCAAAATTTGATAATGAAAGTAAATTGGAAAGTCTATTAAAACTGCATGCTCTATCAAAATCATGAAGGTTTAGTTTAGATTTGAATGTCTCTGGAAGGTTAGACTGGTAGAGTGATTGTATAAGCTAATTACAGTTGGACGAGATGAATACTAAGTAGTATTTAACTAACTAAAATTTCTTAGGTATTATTTCAAGGTAATAAACAATTTTTAAATTATTTTTTACTTCCAAAAACTAAGATCAGTTCCAAACAAATGTGAAAAATGACCTAATAAGACATTTGCTACTTAAAGAGACATGGAAGTAAAATTTAAAAAATGCAGAGCAGCGCTATTTTTGAAATGCGTTCTTCTCTAACACATGTTTTGAGTGCCTGTGACATTAAGTGACAAAGCACAAATGGCATGTGACCTCTGTTGACACTAGGAGGCCCATTTATCAAGCTACGTATGGAGCTTGAAGGGCCGTGTTTCTGCGAATCTTCAGACTCGACATAAACAAAAGTTATGGAGCAGCGGTCTAAAGACTGCTGCTCCATAACCCTGTCCGCCTGCTCTGATGAGGCGGACAGGAATCGCCGCAATTCAATACGATCGGGTTGATTGACACCTACCTGCTGGCGTCCGATTGGCCGCGAGTCAGCAGGGGGCAGCGTTGCACCAGCAGCTCGTGTGGGCTGCTGGTGCAATGCTGACTACGGAGAGCGCATTGTTCTCCGCATTCAGCGAGGTCTTGCAGACCTGATCCGCACTGTCGGATCAGGTCCGCAAGACCTTTTATAAATAGGCCCCTAGGTCACATGTACAATAAACATTATTGTACAAATGGTGATAACTTCTAAAGGGAGCATTTTTGCAAATACAAATATGTTGCAAAAAATCTTATAAAATGTTGAATGCATGGCAGTGCATATCCATTTGATCCCTTGTATCTAATGGTTAATTTCTACCAGTTAACAGCTAAGTTTAAAGAGATATTAAAGGGATATTAAACCCAATTTGTGTCTTTCATGAATCATATAGAGCATGCAATTTTAAGCAACTTTCTAATTTACTCCTATTATCAATTTTTCTTTGTTCTTTGGTATCTTTATTTGAAAAACATGTAAGCTTAGGAGACAGACCACTTTTGGTTCAGCACCTGGGTAGCGCTTGCTGATTGGTGGCTAAATGCTCTATCTGAATCAAGAAAGAAAAAAAAATGGGTTTCATATCCCTTTAAACTCAAAGGACCATTACATACAATAGATTTGCATAATAAACAAATGCATAATAAAAAACAATACATTTTCAGTTAATCTGCATTTTAAATGAACAGTAGATTTTTTATCTTAACAATTTGCTGGTCCACTGTACCATGTGACATACATCAGCCAATCACAGACTCATACCACTGTGAACTTTTGCATAGTCTCAACAGCAGCTGGCGCTTCAGACAGTGTGCATATAAAAAGCCTGCACACAATTTGATAATGGAAGTAAATTGGAAAATCTCTTATAACTGCATGCTCTATCAAAATCATGAATATTTCATTCTGTCCCTTTAACACATTTCTATCATGCACAAAACACATCACTATAACATCTATATTTTTCAACATGAATACGTTAAAGGAACATAAATCCCAAATATGTATTCATGATTCAGATAGAGCATATCATTTTAAATATTTTTCCAATTTACGTGTACTATCAAATTTTCTTTGTTTGCCTGCTATCCTTTGTTGAAAAAGCAAGAAGGTAAGCTCAGGAGTGTGCACGTGTCTGCAGAACTATATGACAACAGTTTTGCAAAAATATTATACATTAGCAAGAGCACAAGATGGCAGCACTATTTCCTGTCATGTAGTGCCTCGTGTAGGCACACTACCTATCCAGATATCTCTTCAACAAAGAGTAACATGAAAACAAAGCAAATATGGTAGTAGAATAAAATCAGAAGATTTTTAAATATTGCATGCTCTGTCCGAATCATGAAAAAAAAAAACATTAGGTTGCATGTCCCTTTAACTTAAATCCATTGATTTAGATTTTTTAAATAGGAGGTGCATGACTGTAAAAACCTGGTCCATCGGGCAGAAGCTCAATAGCGTAGAAGACAGACCCCAATAACTATTGGTGGATGCACCTCACAAGCATAATATCCATTTAAATATAATAATAATCAAAGTTTTACAATATTAAAGGGATAGTAAACCCCAACATTTTCTTTTATGATTCAGATAGAACATACAATTTTAAACAACTTTCCAATTTAAATCTATTATCAAATGTCCTTTATTCTCTTGTTATCCATTGCTGAAGGGACAGCATTGCACTACTGGCAGCTAGCTGAACACATCTAGTTAGCCAATCACAAGAGACAAATGTGTGCAGGCACCAATTAGCAGCAGCTCCCACTAGTGTAGGATATGTGCGTATTCATTTTTTAACAAAGGATACTAAGAGAACAAAGCACATTTGAAAATAGAAGTGAATTTAAAAGTGTCTTAAAATGACATGCTCTATCTGAATCATGTAAGTTTAATTTTGACTTTCCTATCCCTTTAAATACTGAAATCTTCAACATTCGCCTAGATTACGAATTGTGGGTTAGGCTTAAAAAGCAGCGTTGGCCGGGTCCCAACGCTGCTTTTTAACGCCCGCTGGTATTACGAGTCTTGCAGGTACAGGTGTACCCGCTCACTTTTTTGGCCAGACTTGGAAATACCGCAAATCCACTTACGTCAATTGCGTATCCTATATTTTCAATGGGACTTGCATTATGCCGGTATTACGAGTCTGTCAAAAAGTGAGCGGTAGACCCTCTCCTGTCAAGACTGGTACCGCATTTAAAGTCAGTAGTTAAGAGTTTTACACTACAACGCCGTAGCAAAAAACTCTTAACTAAAGTGCTAAAAAGTACACTAACACCCATAAACTACCTATTAACCCCTAAACCGAGGCCCTCCCGTATCAAAAAACTAAAATAAATTTTTTAACCCCTAATCTGCCAAACCAGACATCGCCGCCACTATAATAAAACATATTAACCCCTAAACCGCCGCACTCCCGCCTTGCAAACATTAGTTAAATATTATTAACCCCTAATCTGCCGTCCCTAACGTCGCCCGCCACTATATTAAAGTATAATAATATTACACTATTATTAGAGTTAGTCTATCCCTAACCTTAACACCCCCATAACTTAAATATAATTAAAAGAAATATAAATAAAATTACTATAATTACTAAATAATTCCTATTTAAAACTAAATACTTACCTATAAAATAAACCCTAAGATAGCTACAATATAACTAATAGTTACATTGTATCTAGCTTAGGGTTTATTTTTATTTTACAGGCAAGTTTGTATTTATTTTAACTAGGTAGAATAGTTATTAAATAGTTATTAACTATTATTAACTATTTAATAACTACCTAGTTAAAATAAAGACAAATTTACCTGTAAAATAAAACCTAACCTAAGTTACAATTACACCTAACACTACAGTATAATTAAATTAATTCCCTAAATTAAATACAATTAAATACAATTATCTAAAGTACAAAAAAACCCCACTAAATTACAGAAAATAATAAACAAATTACAACATTTTTAAACTAATTACACCTAATCTAATCCCCCTAACAAAATAAAAAAGCCCCCCAAAATAAAAAGCCCTACCTTACACTAAATTACAAATAGCCCTTAAAAGGGCCTTTTGCGGAGCATTGCCCCAAAGTAATCAGCTCTTTTACCTGTAAAACAAAATTACAAATCCCCCCAACATTAAAACCCACCACCCACACAACCAACCCTACTCTAAAACCCACCCAATACCCCCTTAAAAAAACCTAACACCAATCCCTTGAAGATCACCTTACCGGGAGAAGTCTTCACCCAACCGGGTCGAAGTCCTCAACGAAGCCGGGAGAAGTCTTCATCCAAGCCGGGCGAAGTGGTCCTCCAGACAGGCAGAAGTCTTCATCCAGACGTCATCTACTATCTTCATCCATCCGGCAATCAGCCAATAGGATTGAAGTTCAATCCTATTGGCTGATCCAATCAGCCAATAGAATGCAAGCTCAATCCTATTGGCTGATTGCATCAGCCAATAGGATTTTTTCTACCTTAATTCCGATTGGCTGATAGAATTCTATCAGCCAATCGGAATTGAAGGGACGCCATCTTGGATGCCGTCACTTAAAGGTACCTAAATTCTGTGTTAGCCGTCGATTGAAGAGGATGCTCCACGTCGGATATCTTGAAGATCGACCTGCTCCGCGCCAGATGGATGAAGATAGAAGATGCCGTCTGGATGAAGACTTCTGCCCGTCTAGAGGACCACTTCGCCTGGCTTGGATGAAGACTTCTCCCAGCTTCGTTGAGGACTTCGGCCTGGTTGGGTGAAGACATCTCCCAGTAAGGTGATCTTCAAGGGGTTAGTGTTAGGTTTTTTTAAGGGGGTATTGGGTGGGTTTTTAAAGTAGGGTTGGTTGTGTGGGTGGTGGGTTTTAATGTGGGGGGGATTTGTAATTTTGTTTTACAGGTAAAAGAGCTTTTAAGGGCTATTTGTAATTTAGTATAGGGTTTGGCTTTTTTATTTTTGGGGGGGCTTTTTAATTTTGTTAGGGGGATTAGATTAGGTGTAATTAGTTTAAAAATCTTGTAATTTGTTTATTATTTTCTGTAATTTAGTGGGGGGATTTTTTCTACTTTAGATAATTTTATATAATTGTATTTAATTGTATTTCATTTAGGGAATTAATTTAATTATAGTGTAGTGTTAGGTGTAATTGTAACTTAGGTTAGGTTTTATTTTATAGGTACTTTTGTCTTTATTTTTAACTAGGTAGTTATTAAATAGTTAATAACTATTTAATAACTATTCTACCTAGTTAAAATAAATACAAACTTGTCTGTAAAATAAAAATAAATCCTAAGCTAGCTACAATGTAACTATTAGTTATATTGCAGCTATCTTAGGGTTTATTTTATAGGTAAGTATTTAGTTTTAAATAGGAATAATTTAGTTAATTATAGTAATTTTATTTATATTTATTTAAATTATATTTAAGTTAGGGGGTGTTAGGTTTAGGGTTAGACTTAGGTTTAGGGGTTAATAACTTTAGTATAGTGGGTGGCGACGTTGGGGGCGGCAGATTAGGGGTTAATAAATGTAGGTAGGTGGCGGCGATGTTAGGGCCGGCAGATTAGGGTTTAATAATATTTAACTAATGTTTGCGAGGCAGGAGTGTGGCGATTTAGGGGTTAATATGTTTATTATAGTGGTGGCAATGTTGGGGGCAGCAGATTAGGGGTTAATAAATGTAGGTAGGTTGGTGCGACATAGGGGAGGCAGAGTAGGGGTTAATAAATATAATGTAGGTGACGGTGATATTGGGGGCAGCAGATTAGGGGTTCATAAGTAAAATGTAGGTGGTGGCAGTGTCCAGAGCGGCAGATTAGGGGTTAATAATATAATGTAGGTGTCTGCGATGTTGGGGGCGGCAGAATAGGGGTTAATAAGTGTAAGATTAGGGGTGTTTAGACTCGGGGGTTCATTTTAGGGTGTTAGGTGTAGACATAACCTTTATTTCCCCATAGGAATCAATGGGGCTGCGTTAAGGAGCCTTACGCTGCTTTTTGGCAGGTGTTAGACTTTTTTACTTTAAATTCAATTGCTAATTTTGAAGTACATTATTGAGATGATAATTATGGAGTATTTTTTGTACATAATTTATATGTGTTATATGATAAATATATCTAGTATATAAGAGGTTAACTCCTACCTGTGTTTTTAGCGCCACCTGGTGGTAGATTGTTATATAAGGTGTTCTAGTTTATTGTACACATTAGCTTGACAAAGAGACAGAAGTCTCGAAACGTTGCTGTTTGTCCTGCCGTCTCACGAATAAATATCTATGCTGTCACTACTCTCTTTTTTTTTATATTATTACCCTGACCTTGGAAGCAGGTCATTGTGACTTTGCATGATATTACCTGTGTGCTGGACTTTGCTCTACATCTTTACTAGCTGTTTGCTTCCTTAAAGCCCTTGCACCAGTATTACACAGAACTGTGTGAAACAATGGAAGAGACACAAGCAGGATTTAAAACTTTTTCTTACTCAGAAGTGGAAGCCTCAAGAATTACCACCCTTACCAAAGGCCAAAGGGATTTCTTACAGATGGCTCCCTCTGACATCTCAGTAAAAGAATACGAAAAACTTGCAAAGAAAAAACTTGCATATGACCTACATGCAAGAACTTTAGCGGAATATCATCGTGTAAAAAGAATTCCACGGGGACTACGTTTGAATGCCCGCCCTACACTAATGCGGGATAACAAAGATTACTGTGATGTATTCGAGCAGATATTAAATAAGTGCTCTATGGACATTATGGTGCTAACAGTTGATTGCCTTAACAAAGAAATTGTACAACAACAAACAAAACTGACAGAGATGGAATCCACCATTAGACATACCTTGCCACAAGAGGAGTCAAATAAAATATTGACAGATACTACATCCAAGATTGATGATCTAAGAAAAGAGATTGAAGTACGGAAACGTACCAAATTCAGCCGAGATGAAACGGATTACATCCAAGGTAGAGTCTATCGGTGGCGGTATGATCCGGAAGGCACCAACCGCAGAACAACTTCCGGTCATGAGAGACACCGTGGAGGGATATCGGTATACCATGGCAGCAGCTCAGAGTCATCAGGTACATCTCCGGGGGACTCAGACGCCGACAAAGGCGTGGAGGAAGGAAACACCGCAAAGGCCAAAAAGACCACGACCCACAGAGTGAAATCAAATCTTCAACTTCGATCTCAGAAGAAAGCATAACTGTTAACAACATGGTAAATATTTCTAAGGCTGACATTACCGATGATGAACTTTCCGTCTTAAATAAAGGACTATCTTATTGTCCAAAGCAGAAATGTAATTTTTTTAGATTACAAATAGATCTATTCAAGTTTTTTCGTTCTCTAAAATGAAAAGCCTTCTTTAGCAATATCCCGTATCAAGATAAATCTAAAGTGCAAAATAAAGAAAGTATCTCTATGCAGCAACTTGGTTTACGCAATAAGAGTACATTTATTCCTAACCAATTAAATCTGAGGCCTAGATTTGGAGTTTGGCGGTAAAAGGGCTGTTAACGCTCCGCGGGTTTTTTTCTGGCCGCACCATAATTTAACTCTGGTATCTAGAGTTCAAACAAATGCTGCGTTAGGCTCCAAAAAAGGAGCGTAGAGCATATTTACCGCAAATGCAACTCTCGATACTAGAGTTGCTTACGGACGCGGCCCGGCCTCAAAAACGTGCTCGTGCACGATTCTCCCATAGGAAACAATGGGGGCTGTTTGAGCTGAAAAAAAACCTAACACCTGCAAAAAAGCAGCGTTCAGCTCCTAACGCAGCCCCATTGTTTTCCTATGGGGAAACACTTCCTACGTCTGCACCTAACACTCTAACATGTACCCCGAGTCTAAACACCCCTAACCTTACACTTATTAACCCCTAATCTGCCGCCCCCGCTATCGCTGACCCCTGCATTACACTTTTAACCCCTAATCTGCCGCTCCCTTAAACCGCCGCCACCTACGTTATCCCTATGTACCCCTAATCTGCTGCCCTAACATCGCCGACCCCTATGTTATATTTATTAACCCCTAATCTGCCCCCCACAACGTCGCCGACACCTACCTACACTTATTAACCCCTAATCTGCCGAGCGGACCTGAGCGCTACTATAATAAATGTATTAACCCCTAATCCGCCTCACTAACCCTATCATAAATAGTATTAACCCCTAATCTGCCCTCCCTAACATCGCCGACACCTACCTTCAATTATTAACCCCTAATCTGCCGACCGGAGCTCACCTGCTATTCTAAATAAATGTATTAACCCCTAAAGCTAAGTCTAACCCTAACACTAACACCCCCCTAAGTTAAATATAATTTTTTATCTAACGAAATAAATTAACTCTTATTAAATAAATGATTCCTATTTAAAGCTAAATACTTACCTGTAAAATAAATCCTAATATAGCTACAATATAAATTCATTTATATTATAGCTATTTTAGATTAATATTATTTTACAGGCAACTTTGTAATTATTTTTAACCAGGTACAATAGCTATTAAATAGTTAAGAACTATTTAATAGTTACCTAGTTAAAAATAATTACAAATTTTACCTGTAAAATAAAATCCTAACCTAAGTTATATTAAACCCTAACACTACCCTATCAATAAAATAATTAATAAACTACCTACAATTACCTACAATTAACCTAACACTACACTATCAATAAATTAATTTAAACACAATTGCTACAAATAAATACAATTAAATAAACTATCTAAAGTACAAAAAATAAAAAAGAACTAAGTTACAGAAAATAAAAAAAATATTTACAAACATAAGAAAAATATTACAACAATTTTAAACTAATTACACCTACTCTAAGCCCCCTAATAAAATAACAAAGGACCCCCAAATATAATAAATTCCCTACCCTATTCTAAAATACAAAAATTACAAGCTCTTTTACCTTACCAGCCCTGAACAGGGCCCTTTGCGGGCATGCCCAAGAATTACAGCTCTTTTGCCTGTAAAAAAAAAACATACAATACCCCCCCCCCAACATTACAACCCACCACCCACATACCCCTAATCTAACCCAAACCCCCTTAAATAAACCTAACAACTAATCCCCCCTGAAGATCTTCCTACCTTGTCTTCACCATCCAGGTATCACCGATCCGTCTCTGGCTCCAAGATCTTCATCCAACCCCAAGCGGGGGGTTGGCGATCCATAATCCGGTGCTCCAAAGTCTTCCTCCTATCCGGCAAGAAGGAGGACATCCGGACCGGCAAACATCTTCTCCAAGCGGCATCTTCTATGTCTTCCATCCGATGACGACCGGCTCCATCTTGAAGACCTCCAGCGCGGATCCATCCTCTTCTTCCGACGACTAGACGACGAATGAACGGTTCCTTTAAGGGACGTCATCCAAGATGGCGTCCCTTCGAATTCCGATTGGATGATAGGATTCTATCAGCCAATCGAATTAAAGGTAGGAATTTTCTGATTGGCTGATGGAATCAGCCAATCAGAATCAAGTCAATCCGATTGGCTGATCCAATCAGCCAATCAGATTGAGCTCGCATTCTATTGGCTGTTCCGATCAGCCAATAGAATGCGAGCTCAATCTGATTGGCTGATTGATCAGCCAATCGGATTGAACTTGATTCTGATTGGCTGATTCCATCAGCAATCAGAATATTCCTACCTTAATTCCGATTGGCTGATAGAATCCTATCATCCAATCGGAATTCGAGGGACGCCATCTTGGATGACGTCCCTTAAAGGAACCGTCATTCGTCGTCTAGTCGTCGGAAGAAGAGGATGGATCCGCGCCTGGAGGTCTTCAAGATGGAGCCGGTCGTCATCGGATGGAAGAACATAGAAGATGCCGCTTGGAGAAGATGTTTGCCGTCCGGGATGTCCTCTTCTTGGCCGATAGGAGGAAGACTTTGGAGCACCGGATTATGGATCGCCAACCCCCGCTTGGGTTGGGATGAAGATCTTGAGCCAGGACGGATCGGGTGATACCTGGATGGTGAAGACAAGGTAGGGAAGATCTTCAGGGGTTAGTGTTAGGTTTATTTAAGGGGGTTTGGGTGTAGATTAGGGTATGTGGGTGGGTGGGTTGTAATGGTTGGGGGGGGGTATTGTATGTTTTTTTTACAGGCAAAAGAGCTGGAAATTCTTGGGGCATGCCCCGCAAAGGGCCCTGTTTCAGGTGCTGGTAAGGTAAAAGAGCTTGTAATTTTTTGTATTTTAGAATAGGGTAGGGAATTTTTTATTTTGGGGGTCTTTGTTATTTTATTAGGGGGCTTAGAGTAGGTGTAATAGTTTAAAATTGTGTAATATTTTTCTTATGTTTGTAAATATTTTTTATTTTCTGTAACATAGTTCTTTTTTATTTTTTGTACTTTAGGATAGTTTATTTAATTGTATTTATTTGTAGCAATTGTGTTTAATTAAGTTATTGATAGTGTAGTGTTAGGTTAATTGTAGGTAATTGTAGGTAGTTTATTTAATTATTTTATTGATAGGGTAGTGTTAGGTTTTAATTATATCTTAGGTTAGGATTTATTTTTACAGGTAAATTTGTAATTATTTTAACTAGGTAACTATTAAATGATTCTTAACCTATTTAATAGCTATGTACCTGGTTAAATAATTACAAAGTTGCCTGTAAAATAAATATTAATCCTAAAATAGCTATAATATAAATGTAATTTATATTGTTAGCTATATTAGGATTTATTTTACAGGTAAGTATTTAGCTTTAAATAGGAATCATTTATTTAATAAGAGTTAATTTATTTCGTTAGATAAAAATTATATTTAACTTAGGGGTGTTTAGTGTTAGGGTTAGACTTAGCTTTAGGGGTTAATACATTTATTAGAATAGCGGTGAGCTGCCGGTCGGCAGATTAGGGGTTAATAATTGAAGGTAGGTGTCGGCGATGCTTAGAGGAGGGCAGATTAGGGTGTAATACTATTTATGATAGGGTTAGTGAGGCGGATTAGGGGTTAATACATTTATTATAGTAGCGCTCAGGTCCGCTCGGCAGATTAGGGGTTAATAAGTGTAATGTAGGTGTCGGCGACGTTGTGGGTGGCAGATTAGGGGTAATAAATATAACATAGGGGTCGGCGATGTTAGGGGCAGCAGATTAGGGGTACATAGGGGATAACGTAGGTGGCGGCGATTTGCGGTCGGAAGATTAGGGGTTAATTATTTTAAGTAGCTTGCGGCGAGGCGCGGGGGCGACGTTGTGGGGGGCAAGTTAGGGGATAATAAATATAATATAGGGGGTCGGCGGGGGTTAGGGGCAGCAGATTAGGGGTACATAAGGATAACGTAGGTGGCGGTCGGCAGATTAGGGGTTAAAATTTTAATCGAGTGGCGGCGATGTGGGGGGGACCTCGGTTTAGGGTACATAGGATAGTTTATTGGTGTGTGTTAGTTGTACTTTAGGTACAGTAGTTAAGAGCTTTATGAACCGGCGGTTAGCCAGAAAGCTCTTAACTCCTGCTTTTTTTCAGGCGGCTGGAATCTTGTCGTAGAGCCTCTAACGCTCACCTGCAGAAACGACTCCTAAATACCGGCGTTAGAAAGATCCCATTTAAAAGATAGGCTACGCAAATGGCGTAGGGGGATCTGCGGTATGGAAAAGTCGCGGCTGAAAAGTGAGGCGTTAGACCCTTTAATCACTGACTCCAAATACCAGCGGTGCGCCCAAAACCAACGTTAGGAGCCTCTAACGCTGGTTTTGACGGCTACCCGCCGAACTCTAAATCTAGGCCATAGTGTGGAAACTTATATAGATTTAGTTAAAAGAGGATATTGAAACATCTTCAACATATCACTGAAACTAATGAGCAACTTAACTATAGGAAACACTACTTAAACAACAATTTAAAACTAGTGAACTTTATAAAAAAGAATTTGAACTTTGGAAGCAATAAAATCAAAAAAGGATAATAATATAGAAAAGAGCCGACAAGGGTGGGAGCTTAGTTATAATGTCCAAAAATGATTATATCAATGAAATTTATAGGCAATTTAGAGGATATCACTGGTATATAAGAAACTAACACAAAAAAACCTTTAATTCTCTATACAAAAAAGAATTGGATCATAAATTAATTATAGCCCCTAAAAAATAACTTGATAGATGCGACCTAGTTAAGTTTCTAACAGTTAAACAATCCCCACACTCCAATGATGTATGTCCTCCCCAAGATACACAAAAAACCTTGAAACCCCCCCCCCCCCGGTCACCCTATCATCGCAAGCACTGACTCTGTAGCTAACTAACGTATCTGTTTTTTTAGACAGGATGCTTAGGACCTTATGTAGAACTGTCTACATCTTTCATTAAGGATACCAAGTGATTTCCTCCTTAAAATTGGATACCTTAAACTTCTCTTCAAGTAAGTTTAATTCATTATAGTTTAGATGTAGACAGTTTATACACCTCCATTACACATGCCAGTGGTCTGGGAGCTGTAAGGTCAGTGCTGGCAAATGATTCTAAATTGAATAGACAGAAGGTTGACTTTTTATTACAGTTACTTGAATATGGTACTAATTGCAATTATTTTCTTTTTGAAGACAACTTTTATATGCAGATTCAAGGAACATCCATGGGTTCCAACGTCGCCCCAAACTACGCCAACATCTTTATGAATATATTCGAAGAAAAATTTGTTTTTTGTAATAGTTGGTTTACTCTATGTGGCGCCACTTGGTGGCGCTACATAGATGACATCTTCGGGGGTTGTGGCTGGAACCCTAATGGCATTTGTGGCAGATTTGAATGCTGCCACTATCATATCAAATTTAAACTAACATGGAATGAGGGAAACTATTGAATTCTTGGACACCAGAGTGATTAAGGATGGATGCACTTTAAAAACTGATTTATTCAGGAAAAGTACCGATCGTAAACAGTTTGTTACACTATGACAGTGCACACTCTCCATCCTTAATAAACTCTCTTCCTAAAAGTCAACTGATAAGGAGTCAGGGCGTATTGTTTCTGACCCCAAATATAGTAGATGCTAGATTGGGAGATATGGGTCAAAGGTTTATTGAGCGAGGCTACCCACCAGCTTTAATTCAAAAAGAAATAGATCTATATTTGTCTACTCCTAGAGAAAGTTTGTTACAGGACTATAAATAAGAGAAAGGAGATTGACAAAGACAGTAGGATTAGCCTTTGTCTCAGAATTTTGTAGCCTCAGTCCGGTCTATACAAAAAATAGTGAGGAAACATTGGAATATATTGAGTGAATGTAACCCTAACATTCTAGAATTTCCAGAAACCACCTATGCCCTGCATACAAACGTAGCAAAAATCTCCATGATCATTTAATTAAGGCAGGATATAGGATCTAGAACATCTATAAACCAAAGATATATAACTACCAATAGATGTGGTTCATAATGCATGCCTAAATTGTTCATGTTGCGGAAATTTGATTAGAGGCCCGGTGTTCCACCACCCATGTAATGGAAAAGAAAATATTACATTAGGGGATATTATACCTGTAATACTGATTATGTTATCTATCTAATTAAATGTCCCTGTGGGCGGGGAGCTATATGGAGAGACAACAAGGTGCGTACGCGATAGAATTATAGAGCACAAAAGTTCTATAAGAATTAAAAATCTAAAAGCTCCAGTTGCAGAACATTTTTAGATAAAAAACAAGCATAAATCAACTCCGTTTTCAGATCATTGACCATGTCCCTAAATTACGTAGAGGTGTGACAGGGAGAAAATGCTAAAACAGCCGTTGAAGCGTTCTGGATTCATGAATTGGGTACCAGGTTATCCCAATGGTATGAATAAGGACTGGGACTTATCAGGGGTGTTCTATAGGGACATTATCTTGGGTGTTTGAATTCTAGAATTTAAAATTTAAAAATTTCTAATTTGGAAATTATTAAAATTTAAAAAATGAAACTTATAATTTAAATATTTTGTAATTAATTCAGAATCAATATTGCACTATAAATTTTAATTTTGGAATGAAAACTTTCAAGTAAATGTTTAGGGAACCACTTCTGAGTAATTTTATGTACATTGCACTTTAAATTTTGTACACTTTACTTTAAATTCAATTGCTAATTTTGAAGTACATTATTGAGATGATAATTATGGGAGTATTTTTTGTACATAATTTATATGTGTTATATGATAAATATATCTAGTATATAAGAGGATAACTCCTACCTGTGTTTTTTAGCGCCACCTGGTGTTAGATTGTTATATGAAGGTGTTCGTAGTTTATTGTACACATTAGCTTGACAAAGAGACAGAAGTCTCGAAACGTTGCTGTTTGTCCTGCCGTCTCACAAATAAATATCTATGCTGTCACTACTCTCTGTTTTTTTATATTATTACCCTAGCCTTGGAAGCAGGTCATTGTGGACTTTGCATGATATACCTGTGTGCTGGACTTTGCTCTACATCTTTAGACTTTTTTTCAGCCATGCTCTCCCCGTTGATTTCCTATGGGAAATGTTGGCACGAGCACGTTACACCAGCTCACCGCTAACGTAAGCAGCACTGGTATTGGAGTGCGGTTAAGGGAGGAGAATTTTGGCTCAACGCTCACTTCTTTTCTGGGTTGTAAAAACCCCGTAATACCACGGCTGTCTGTAAGTGAGCGGCGAGCAGCCAAAACTGCTTGTTAGCACCGCACAGCTCAAAACGAAAAACTCATAATCTAGCCGATTGTTTTTTATGCTTTAATACATCAATCACCCAGTTCATAAAAAACAAATTCATCATTAGAACACTCATGCTATAATGTAATTGTGAAATATTACCAACACATTTAGGGCGAGGATTACAAATTGAGTGCTAAATATGGCTTTTGCTAAAGCGATATTTGCGCTCAACTGAGTAATACCAGCGAACGCTAAATGTGCGGCTGGTATTATGGAATTAGGTGCAATGCGAATGCGATCTCGAGATCGCATTGCACAGAAGGCAATTGTGTTCACAAAGAGCGCTCTCCAGAGCTCCAATAGGAGCCTCATTCTCATGCTGTCCAGACACGGCATGAGAAATAGCACAGCGAAGGGGATAAGTTCGCTCATGTAATGGGCAGCAAATTTTAAATATATACTGTATGTATCTGAATATATACATACAGTATATTATTTATGTGTTTTTACAGTATATGTGTATATACACATTATTAACACATAGATATATATGTATATACACATAGGCCAGAATGTATTAAAGGCAATTTTCAGTGCCGTTTTTTTTTTTCTAATACCCCACATCTCCACACTTTTAAACCATTAAAAATTGCTTTTTTGAATTTTTTTCTTTAAAAAAATTCAACTTTTTTATTAAATAAATAAATATATATATATAAAGCTCGAGGTAGCAATAACCAGCCACTTGTAATTGCTGGTTATCTTATCGCTGGCAAATTCGCTGGTTTGCGGGGGGCGCAATAAATAAAGCACTCCACTTGTAATCTGGCTCTAAGTTTTTCTTGGATTATATCTTATCTGTTGGAAAACCTTCAAATCTTATTTAAAATAAACTTTCTTAAATTCTGTAACTAGTAATCAGCTCTACCTCCCTATAGAGGTAACCAGGCAAATAAACCTGCTGGGAATTTTTTTCCTATCCTGCATCCATCTTGAACCACTTCTGTATTTCATTGTTCAACTTCTCAATCTTCAATACTTAGTTGTTTAACCACATTGATTAAGGCCAGTTAGATAGCATTTAGTGATTTAGTAAACCACTGAGAACAATAGGACCTCAAACAGTCTGCCAAAGTAATGTTTGCCAAACACCCATCCTTTAATAAACATTAAATAAATGTTATACTGCTTTGTAAACCATGGCTTTGTTATGCCCCATCTCTTTTTCCCTTAGTGGACAATGTTTTTATAGTCTATGAGGTTTTGCATTGCAATTTTACTTTCAACTTTAAAAAAAATCTTATAAAAGAAAATATATTGCCCTTTAGTAATGAAAGTATTTTTTTTTTTCCATGTCAGAATTTTAACAGAAACTTCAGTTTACTTATTTTATCTAATTTACTTTGGTCTCTCAAAATCCTTTGTTGATTAATCGTTAGTTAAAGGGATATTAAACACCTCAAGATATTAATATAAATTGTTTAATTGCATATAGTAAAGATACTTTGCAATATACTTTCATATTTATTTTGTTCTCCTTTCCTTTAATTTGATTCTGAATATTGTGGGCTTTTCAATTCATGTTAAACATGGACACAGTCATTGGTTGAATGCTCTAGTAAGCCATTTATAACCATTCTTAATTGGCCTCAGCAGAAAAAAGGTAACCTAAGTTACAATATGGTGGCACCCACTACTTTTATGGATATTAACTTTATACTTACTTTTCAATATTTAAAACAAACTAATTTAATTATTATAAAAATACATGTACAAATTATTCTCAGGCTAATCTTTGCTTTGAATACATCATTCAAGCAATGATTTATTTTGTGTTTAATGTTCCTCTTAGTTTAGGAAGCAGCAATGCACTAATTTGAGCTAGCTAGTGATTAGTGACTATACACATATGCCTCTTGCCATTGGATTACCAGGTGCAAGCGCTACATCCAATAATACAATGCTTTAAAGCGTTAGCGCACTTCTGAACTTGAGATATCACAAACCACGCTATATTCCTCTCCCACAGACTTCTATGGGGCATGCTAAAAGAAATCCTTTTCTCTGTGTTACTTGCGAGCTAACCCAAAAAATGCGCTAGATCGCCTGCTCTAAAGCCAAATGTTGTTTTCATTTTATATAATATATATTTGAAATATATATCTCTGCATATATACAGTACAGATATAAATATAGATATATGTTCAACTTGTCTTACTCATCACTATTAATGTGGTTTGTGATACCATTTGAAAGTAATACTGCAACTGAACATTCTCAGGTAAATTTGTTTCACCATGGACTTGTGATATCAAGTTGTGAGCTAATTTTTAGCTTGGTATGAATATAACAGGAAAGGAAGTTCTACTCTGTGAAAAGCTTTACTGGGCTAAAAAGAAGCTGCACCAAGTGGTAAATCGGCATAGAACAGGCTAACAATGGTATTTGAGTTGGTTATTCATTCCTTTGCGAGCGCTTCTCTCTGTGTGTATTAAGTCTCTCTAAGGCAAAATGGGGCAACCAGACGTGGACTCCTTGCTCAGTGTGCCTTAAGAGGAATACTCGCTACACCTCACTGACAAGGCCCAATTGAAGGCTGAAATGATCATCTGGGGTTGCTGTGTTCCTTGTTCAGAGAGGAATTACCTGGTATTTTGGTGCTGGAGCTGACCGTTATAGGCGGGATCAGACTGATATACTACAGGAAAGTTCTACTCTGTGAAAAGCATTACTAGGCTAAAAAGGAGCTGAGCCCCAGGTGGTAAATCACCATAGAACAGGCTAACAATGGTATTGAGCTAGTTGTGTGCTTCTCTCTGTGTATATATATATATATACATACTTTATATTTATTTTAGATACTATTTATAAATATTTATATATATATATATAATATATATATATATATATATATATATGTATATGTATATGTAGAGAGAGAGAGAGATACATACAAAACACAGCTGCAAGTACTCACTGTACTCCAGGAAACAGCACCATACCGGGGTAGTAGAGGATACTTATTCTGAGTTGTGGTCAGCCTATGAAAAAGACTACCTCCTTCAAGGGGAATAGATATGGAGAAAAAAAGGAGAGAGAGGGAGAGGAGAGAAAGGAGTGACAGAGAAGGTGAGAGGACACGAGAGACGGGATGGGCTGTAAGAGAGTTGTCAAATAAGGTCTCGCTGGTTATAGACTAAGCAAAATATGTTAATTTGCTGTTTGGACCTAAAGACATTTTCATCTATTGATTTAACATAGATAATACAGTCCACTACACCCTGACATCTATCATAAGTATGACTGAGATCAGGATGTAAATTAGTAAATACTGCTTTTGTTTAGAAAGTTTACTAATACCTAAATGCAGAAGCGCTCCGGTCCACTGTTTAGGTGTATATTCTTGTCTCCGCTCCAACTCCTGTGCTTCAATGTGTCTTGTTTTAAGTGTGAATGTGTCATTCAATAGGCATTTATAATGTATAGAGAGAGGCTTATGCAATTGGAGGTCTTTGGTCCATCTAGTCTCTCACAAGGTCAGATTTCTGAGGTCTTCGGTGAGGAAGCCCATGTTCGCATCAAGGACCTCAGTCTAAATAGATCGAACTTAAGTTTCAGAGGAACATCTATTTTTCAAAGCAGGTCTGCGTGGCTTTGAGTTATCAAAGTAGAAATATTTGATTTGATGGAGAGCCATCTGCCTTCATCCACAAATATGGGTATTAGCCAAACCAAGGAATAGACCAACAATCGACATGAGCTGTAGATGGGTGATGAAGCGATCAAGGAATTATGGCAAAGTTTAAAACAGGCCAAGTTATATGTGAACATTTTTACCATGCATCAAACGTGGTTATTAAGTTGTTATGGTTGTAATTATTTTAACTACTAATAATACGTTCTAATTTCATCTACTGGTGCCTCACACACGGAACTCCACTAATGAATAGGTCACATATTTTTTGTTTAAATTGTGTTCAACTTTTAAAAAGATTTCCTGTTTTTTGTTTTTTTTTCACCTGTTAAGAGTGGACAGTTTTCTAGAGGCTATTGTTTTATTTTATTTGTTTTGTAATGTTTTTAATACATTTGTGTGATGCTGGTATCCTGCACAGTAAAGCTTGTTGTGTGCAGTTAGGATTTTATTATTCTATGCCATGGTATAGTTGCACCCATCAGCTTTGGGAGGAAAGAATTCTGGTAGGTCATTAGCATACAGAAAACAATTAAAAGAAGCACTGCACTGGGAAGGAAATTGTAAACAAATTATCTTAAAACCATATGCTGGATTATAACAGAGCCAAAGTAAGCAAATACATTAGAATCCTAATAACAGTAGCAACAATTTTTTTACTATAAGAGTTTACTGGAATGTGACATTTACATTTATAATCACCAGTAATGTAAAAAAGCATAGAGCAAATATTCTTAAAAAAGTTATAAGTTAAGTTGTTATAGATGAAGCAGATTATTTGTATTATTATTATTGCTATTATTATTAAGTAATAATAATACAAATAATACATTATAATAATAAGCACATTTAGATTGTTTTTCTTGAAAATTATAGAAACAGAAGTGTTTAACCCATTGATTGTGGTCAAATGTGTTTACAGCTCCAGAAACAATGTGCTGCAGTTACGTTTCCCCTTTTTTGGAAGATTTGTTATTGTGCTGATTACATTATGTTCCTCTTTCACATGCTGATATTTGTAACTGTTCTGTAATTTTCAACATAATGAATTACTAGACAAATTGAGTCTAAGGTTATTTAGCAAGTTTTATATTTGCCCTGAGTTATTGATGAAACCTCAGGGTTTTCTGTAAACACAAAATTATAATATAACAGCTAAATATTTACAATTATGACCTTACCAGTAATCAAATACTTTATTTTATTTATTTTTTAAACTGCGCAAAGTAGTTATAAGGGGTTAAATTGAGGGGATGTGGGGTTTTAGAAAAAAAAAAGCAGTACTTAAAGTGCCTTTACATGGAAGTCAAAGGGGGACTGTGTTTTGTCTATAAATGTATATGTATATGCTTATATACATATATATGTAAGTGTTAATATGTATATATACAGTGGGGCAAAAAAGTATTTAGTCAGCCACCAATTGTGCAAGTTCTTCCACTTAAGAAGATGAGAGAGGCCTGCAATTTTCATCATAGGTATACCTCAACTATGAGAGACAAAATGTGGAAACAAATCCAGACAATCACATTGTCTGATTTGGAATGAATTTATTTGCAAATTATGGTGGAAAATAAGTATTTGGTCAATATCAAAAGTTCATCTCAATACTTTGCTATATATCCTTTGTTGGCAATGACAAAGGTCAAACGTTTTCTGTAAGTCTTCACAAGGTTATCACACACTGTTGCTGGTATGTTGGCCCATTCCTGCATGCAGATCTCCTCTAGAGCAGTGATGTTTTGGGGCTTGTCTCTGGGCAACACAGACTTTCAACTCCCTCCAAAGGTTTTCTATGGGGTTGAGATCTGGAGACTGGCTAGGCCACTCCAGGGAACTTGAAATGCTTCTTACGAAGCCACTCCTTCGTTGCCCGGGTGGTGTGTTTGGGATCATTGTCATGCTGAAAGACCCAGCCACGTTTCATCTTCAATGCCCTTGATGATGGAAGGAGGCTTGCACTCAAAATCTCACGATACATGGCCCCATTCATTCTTTCATGTACATGGATCAGTCGTCCTGTTCCCTTTGCAGAGAAACAGCCCCAAAGCATGATGTTGCCACCCCCATGCTGCACAGTAGGTATGGTGTTCTTTGGTTGCAACTCAGCATTCTCTCTCCTCCAAACACGACGAGTTGTGTTTCTATCAAACAGTTCTACTTTGGTTTCATCTGACCATATGACATTCTCTAGATCCGCTTCTGGATCATCCAAATGCTCTCTAGCATACTTCAGACGGGCCCGGACATGTACTGGCTTAAGCAGGGGGACACGTCTGGCACTGCAGGATCTGAGTCCCTGTCGGCGTAGTGTGTTACTGATGGTAGCCTTTGTTACGTTGGTCCCAGCTCTCTGCAGGTCATTCACTAGGTCCCCCCATGTGGTTCTGGGATGTTTGCTCACCGTTCTTGTGATCATTTTGACCCCACGGGGTGAGATCTTGCGAGGAGCCCAAGATCGAGGGAGATTATCAGTGGTCTTGTATGTCTTCCATTTTCTAATTATTGCTCCCACAGTTGATTTCTTCACACCAAGCTGCTTGCCTATTGCAGATTCAGTCTTCCCAGCCTGGTGCAGGTCTACAATTTTGTTTCTGGTGTCCTTCGACAGCTCTTTGGTCTTCATAGTGGAGTTTGGAGTGTGACCGTTTGAGGTTGTGGACAGGTGTCTTTTATACTGATAATAAGTTCAAACAGGTGCCATTAATGCAGGTAATGAGTGGATGACAGAGGAGCCTCTAAAAGAAGAAGATACAGGTCTGTGAGAGCCAGAAATCTTGCTTGTTTGTAGGTGACCAAATACTTATTTTCCACCATAATATGCAAATAAATTATTTCCAAATCAGACAATGTGATTGTCTGGATTTGTTTCCACATTTTGTCTCTCATAGTTGAGGTATACCTATGATGAAAATTGCAGGGCCTCTCTCATCTTCTTAAGTGGGAGAACTTGCACAACTTGGTCGCTGACTAAATACTTTTTTGCCCCACTGTACATATATAAACACATAAATATATATGTATATAAGCATATACATATATATTTATTTATTGCTCCCCAACACTGCATAATTTGCCCCCTGCGCTGCGCTAGGTTGTTTGCCATAGCTGCCGGCATGAAAATGAGGCTCCCGTTGGAGCCTATGGAAGCGCACTCTCGCGAGCGCTTGGCTTTCGGCAATACAAATGTGATTGCGCTGTACTTGTAATACCAGTGGACACTTACATGTGATGGTATTATTGAGTAGAGGGCAAATATCGCGTCTGCATATGATCAATATTGTGCTCTTATCGTAATCTGGCCCCATATTAGTAGTTTAAATATTGATGATATAAGTTTAAAGTTTAGTTTCTATAAAGTACTCTAGGTTCTATAAAGTAATGGGTGCTGCCATGTTGGAAATAGTTTTCTACATATCTATGTCTACTACTAAGAGCAATATATAATCCAAGCAATAAAGTAGAGCTTGTGTAAACAAGACTGTGTGAAAAACGACACAACCTTGTTTGTATTAGCCTATTTTATTGCCTGTTTTATATTTGTTCCTAATTGTTTGCAGTAGGATAGTGAGATGAGGTTGAAACTTAAGTTTAGACATGACAGCATCCATTACTTTACAGAAACTCAGCAGAGTGTAAAAAATAAAATAATTTCATAGTTAAATTACAGGAAAATGGGAGGCAAAAAAATAATGAAAATATATTAAAAAGTTTTTAACTACACATAAAAACATATTGAACTAGCTTGCAAGTGGCACGCTAACAATATATTCTTTTTCTGCTTTTGTGTTGAAAATAGCACTCGTTTTACAGGTTGAAAGTAAACTTGATCATGAGAGTGCAATTGCATTTTATGCTCCTCGAGTTAGCGAGACTGAAAACCTCAGATAGAGGGTAGAGTGTTAAAAAAAAAGTTGCACTAATCTGATAAAAATTAGTCACATAAATATTTTAAAAAGTTTTAAGGGTTAAAAGGTATTTGGCATATATAAGGTATTTGTCTGCAAAGGGCTATAATATATATATATATATATATATATATATACTTACATATATATACATGTCTAAATACGTGTATGTATGCATGAGTTTTGCTGCATATATACTGTACATATGTTTTTCACATTCCAATGTTCTTCATTACAGGAAAATTTTATTTTTTATTGTAAATATATATAACGATATATATATATATATATATTATATATATATATATATATATATATATATATCCTCCAAAAAGCAGGCACTCACTGGAACTTTATTAAAAAATATAATTTTATTATATAAAATAATAAAAAAAAATATATGTGAAGAGCATAGGAATGTAAAATATGTATAATGTGATTCGTGTTTGTTTTGCCTTAAAGTCTAAAACAATGTGTCGGGTTAGTGCTCATGAAGAATTGCTAATCTCGAAGCCTGTTGTTGAAATATTACATATAAAATATTAATTTTCATTAATAGTAACTATTTAAGAAAAATATACTTACATTAGAAAATTCTAAATAATGCATAGAATATATATATATATATATATATATATATATATATATAGATGATATATATTACAGTTAGGGATGGGCGAATGTGTAAATTTTTGAATTTCGAATGTAGAACGAATGTTATTACTGAAATTCAAATTCTAAATCCGAATGTCGATAAGAACGAATATTCTTAAAAATTTGAAAATCGAATGTTATTTACAGTTTTCAAATGTCACTTTCGAATTCGAATGTTTATAATTATATCGAATGTCCACATTCGAAATTTCGAATTTAACATTCTATTTAACAAATACTATTCAGAAGTTCAATAGTTCATGTGGTAGGGCGGAAATCTAGTAAATTGATACATAATAGATACAAATATATCATTTCGAATGTTTCCATATAGAATATTGCATAATTTGAATATTACATTTAAAGAAAGCATTAGAAATACTATTACAAACATATAAATTCGAATTTTTCAAATTCGAATATAAATTCGAATTTTTCAAATTCGAATATTGCATAATTCGAATATTACATTTAAAGAAAAAGCATAAGAAATACTATTACAATCTAAATTCGAATTTTTCGAATTCGAATATTGCATAATTCGAATATTACATTTAAAGAAAAAGCATTAGAAATACTATTACAATCTAAATTCGAATTTTTCGAAAAGAATATTTTCGAATGTAATCGTAAAATTTGAAACCGAGCATTCAAAAATCGAATGTTAGAATGTTATGTAAACATTCGAAATTCGATTTGAACGAACGAATGTGTTAAAATTCGTGCCATTTTTCGAATGTTGCGAAAAATTCGCACATCCCTAATTACAGTATGTATAATCATTTTTAATAATTATTATTATTAATATTTTTTTATATTTAATTGTAATATTTCAAACATGAGCAATTCTTTATGTGCGTTAATCCGACACCGCATTAGACCTAAAGCACAAAACACGAATTGTGTTATTCATATTTTACATTCCTATTTTCTTCACATACATATATATATATATATATATTTCTAGATATCTGATACTGTTAATGTAAAATAGATATTTATCTATATATATATAAAAAAGATATACAGTTATAGGTATATACTTATAGTATACACACACACACACATATATATATATATATACAGGTGGCCCTCGGTTTACAACGGTTCAATTTGCACCGTTTCAGAATAACAACCTTTTTTTCAGTCATGTGACTGCTATTGAAAAGCACTGAGAAGCAGTGCATTGATTAAAATAGCCAGTAGGTGGAGCTGTCCGCTTGTGTTGCAGCAAAGATATGCAGGCCAAGCAAGCTGCAATTAATCAGTTTAACCAGACCTGAGCTATCGAGCAGCTTGCAAAGGAACAAGATCTTCCTGTCTATAAATCAGTCCAGATTGGAATGCATAGAAAGAACTGTTTGCAGAAAAATGCAAGTAAAGTCTGTGTTGTGTGATTATTTTATTAGGTTTATAATGCTGTTTAGCAAATGTTTTTGTTCATTTAACTTAGTTTAATTATATATTCTGTGTTGTGTGATTATTTTATTAGGTTTATAATGCTGTTTAGCATTTAAAGTCTTCTTTTCAAAGCTTTAAAAATAATGTATTAGGTGTTACTTATGCCAATTTTGAGAGGGGCCTAGAACCTAACTTCCTCACTTCCCACTGACTTACATTATAAACTGGGTTTCAATTTACAACGGTTTCGATTTACAACCATTCCTTCTGGAACCTAGCCCCGGCATAAACTGAGGTCTACCTGTATACTGTATATATATATATATATATATATATATATATATATATATATTTCCCATGTGTATCTGCACTCACAATTCAGCTGGGTCATCAACCAGGGTGCAAAGTCAGTATATCAATAGATTTCTTTTTCAATCACTGCACTCGCTGGATTTAGATAAAATACTTGTTTCGGGGTTCGCAGACCCCTTCCTCAGACCAAACATTGTGCAAGTGAAAACAGTGAAAATTAAATATAATAAGCCCCACCCATCAAACAGTTCAAATAAATTGCGCCAAAATTGTGTTTCCATGACAACACCACAGTTGCCTGGTTACAAACATATATAAAAAAACATAGAAAACATTTAAATGCAAAGTGTATCCCCATCCACAAAGAATATTATCCAGTGTATCAAACATAGTGTGTATGAATATCATTCAGTTATAGTTAGTACCTGATTAGTCATTTAATCAAACTTCATAGGTTCCATAGATTCAAGGTAGTAGTGCTTCACATGAGTTAGTTCATGTGTCACACATTGGATTAAAGTAAACAGTACAGAAAATAACAAGTGGGTGCAAGTGGATATGAAGGCAGGAATACAGAAGACATAGGCCTCTAGTTATTAAGGTCTGTCGGACCTGATCCGACAGTGCGGATCAGGTCCGACAGACCTCGCTGAATACGGCAAGCAATGCGCTCGCCGTATTCAGCATTGCACCAGCAGCTCACAAGAGCTGCTGGTGCAACGCAGCCCCCTGCAGACTCGTGGCCAATAGGCCGCCAGCAGGGGGGTTTCAATCAACCCGATCATACTAGATCGGGTTGTATTGTGGCGATGTCTGTCCGCCTGCTCAGAGCAGGCAGACAGGTTATGGAGCAGCGGTCTTTGTGACCGCTGCTTCCTAACTGCTGTTTCTGGCGAGCCTACAGGCTCACCAGAAACACGGGGCATCAAGCTCCATTTGGAGCTTGATACATATGCCCCATAGTGTCCGTTATGGATATGTATAATTGTTCTGTCTATTATATGCTTATTATGTTGATGACATCTGGTGGTTTCATGTTGCAATTACAGCTTGGTTCCTCTCAAGAAGGAAACAGGAAGTGTTAATAAAGTTTGTTAATAAAAAGTTTTACTTTCAGATTCTCAGCAGCCATCTTAGCTTCAAGAAGCATGGAAATCAGACCTTCATATTTGCCTCTAAATATACATATGCCTGTAAGTTATTTATTGTTTGCTAAGAGTTCATTGTACATTTGAATTGCATTGCTATTTGCTGTAAGGTTTAAATGTAAGCTCTCTGTGTTAGAAACATGTATTATTGTATGTATTATAAGCACCACGTGTAACTACATATTGTAATTTCAACTTTTCAACTTTTCTTATTGTATTGCAGTTTTACAAAATAACTATTCAGAAGTAAAAATCAGTTTGGAATAAACACAAAGCTATTTCTGTCTGGTTTGTTAACTAGCTGTCTAGCTATCAGTTAGTGAGGACAGTACAGTAAAAAGGCATGCTATATCAAGGAAGATACAGATCAGTAGCAATAGCAATAGCAAACAAGATACAAAGGATGCATTTTAAAGTAACAAACAGTAAATAACAAGCAAACATACAAGACCTGCAATTTAAAGTGAAAGGTAGTAAAAATAATTTGCACAAGAACTACATTTAAAATATTGCACTACTTTAACCTGATCACTATGAACCAAGATAAGAGTGTTGATATGACGCAGCAAACTTTAGAGACCAGATCCTATGCTTCTGGCTCTAAATATTCCATGCGCCCCAGCAGATCATCAGTCAGTTCTGCAGGACTCAGAGCCCATGCTAAAGCGCAAGCAGCCCACGCACAAATTTCTTATGCTGAAAAAGAAGAAGACATGATAAAGCAGAAAGCAGCACTAGAAGCAGAGGAAGCTATGCACAAGGCAGAGTTAGAAGTGAATATGCATGTGCTAAAGATTCAAAGGGCAGCAGTTGCAGCATCTGCTGAAGCAGCAGTCTATGAAGCAGCAGCTGAACTAGAAGAGGAACCACTTCAAGAATTTGCAGAAATAACTACCCATGATTCAGTACAAAGGACTCGTGAGTATGTACAGAACCATGCTCTGGACCAAGATAAAACAGAGCATGCTAGTATCCAACATATGTCCAGCATAATGCCACAGTTTCCTGACTCAACATATTTACAGTCCACTCCAAGTATTACTGACTTGCACCCTCCTTCCCAGACTGAAACTGCAAATGTCTATACACCAAGGGTGCGCTTTCAAGAAAGCAGAGGCTATGCTGATCCACAACATCCATCACATTATATGGACTCTCACATATCCCCTCTCAGAAATAGCACATTAGGAACTTCAGAGACTACTGACCTAGCAAAGCACCTGATTCGTCGAGAGTTAGTGAGTACAGGGCTACTAATATTTGATGATCGACCAGAGAACTACTGGGCATGGAAGACATCATTCCAAGGTGTCACCAGAGATCTTAATCTTACAGCCAGAGAAGAGCTAGATCTTTTGACTAAGTGGCTTGGTCCAGAGTCATCTCAACAGGCTAAGAGAATCAGGTCAGTGCATGTTCATAAACCAATTGATGGAGTTAAAATGATATGGCAGAGATTAGAAGAATGTTATGGCAGCCCTGAAGCTATTGAGAATGCACTGTTAAATAAGCTAGAAAACTTCCCCAAAATCTTAAACAAAGACAACATAAAGTTAAGAGAACTTGGTGACATGTTGTTGGAGGTGAATGCAGCCTAAGACAGGAGGCTTTTTGCCAGGACTGGCATACCTAGACACAGCTCGTGGCATCAACCAATTATTGAAAAACTGCCATATAGCCTGCAAGAAAAGTGGATTTTTCAAGGTTCCAAGTACAAAGAAGACCATCATGTCTCCTTCCCACCATTCAGTTTCTTCACCAGATTTATTGTCAACCAAGCAAAGACCAGAAATGATCTAAGCTTCATATTCTCAACATGCAGCAACCAAGTTCCAGCAAATACAGAGAAAACAGGAACAAGGTACAGTAACAGACCAACAGTGTCAGTAAGAAAGACAGAAGTGTCAGCTACTAATGCAGCTCACACAAGTGAAAAGCCCTGCGTGGGAAATCCATGGAATCAGACAGTCCATGTCCAATTCATAATAAACCACACCCACTGTCAAAGTTGTTGTGGGTTTCAGAAGCAAGCACATTGATGAATGTAAAGCTTACCTGAAGGAGAATTCTATCTGCTTTAGATGTTGTGCATCCACCAGACACATTGCCAAAGACTGCAAAAATAACATAAGATGCAGAGAATGCAACAGTGACTAACATACTTCAGCTTTGCATCCAGGTCCAGCTCCCTGGGCAGTAGAGACTCCTTTACCTAAGAGAGAGCAAGGCGGGGAGCAAGAGGAAGCTACTCCACCCACTGTCGTATCCAAGTGTACAGAGGTATGCGGGAAAGGGACAAGGCCCAGATCATGTTCCAAGATTTGTTTAGTGACTATATATCCCTCTAACAAACCTGACTGTTCTGTAAAAATGTATGCAGTGTTAGATGATCAAAGTAACCGTTCTTTAGCCAAATCAGAGTTTTTTGATGTGTTTAACATTAGTAGTGAAACATTTTCCTACACAGAGAAAACAGGGCGTAGGGTGTCCAACTTCACTGTTCAGTCTATGGATGGGAAAACACACATAAAACTCCCCACACTCATTGAATGTGACATGATACCTGATGACAGGTCAGAAATTCCAACACCTGAGATTACACAGCATTTCCCTCATCTGAAATCCTTAACAGACAAGATCCCAGCACTTGACCCTAACGCACAAATACTTCTCTTGTTAGGAAGAGACATTCTGAAGGTGCACAAAGTATGTGAGCAGATTAATGGGCCTCATAACAGTCCTTATGCACAACACTTAGATTTAGGTTGGGTCATAGTTGGGGAAGTATGCTTAGGAGGAGCTCATAGACCAGCAGATGTGAAATCTTTCAAGACAAATGTGCTGCCTAGTGGGTGCACTTCTCTGTTCAGCCCATGCACTAGCTATATACAGGTAAAAGAGACTTTTAATGCTTGTAAACAACAGTCATACACCCCCTCATTGTGTTATTTAGGAACTGCAACTCACAATGTGGGCAGTTTAAATGATAATGTGTTTGTTACTACTCCAAACGATGACAAACCTGCTATAAGATGGTATGTTCCTTGATGTAGTAGAAAAAGAGATGTTAATTGATGAAGCAAATTACTGGGTAGCACCCCTACCATTTCGCTCACCTCGTCTTAGACTACCAAACAACTTAGAGCAAGCCCAGAAAAGACTCCTTGCTCTACAACGTTCCTTTGTGAAAAAAGCTGAAATGAAGGAACATGTTGTTAACTTTATGCAAAAGATCTTTGACCATGACCAAGCAGAACCTGCCCCACCATTGGAACCAGGTGAGGAGTGTTGGTACCTACCAATCTTTGGTGTCTATTACCCTCAGAAGCCAGGACAGATCAGAGTAGTTTTTGATTCAAGTGCTATGTTTGAAGGCATCTCACTGAATGACACTCTCCTCAGTGGGCCTGATTTAAATAATACACTACTAGGTGTCCTTTTATGTTTCCGCAAAGAGCAAGTTGCAATTACCACTGATGTACAACAAATGTTTTTACTGTTTCATGGTTAGAGAAGATCACCGGTAACTATTTGAGATTTCTTTGGTTTCGTGACAATGACCTTAACAAAGAAATTACAGAGTTCAGGATGAAGGTACATGTCTTTGAGAACAGCCCTTCCCCAGCCATAGCCATTTATGGTCCTAAGACAAATAGCAAAGCAAGAAAGAGGTGAGTATGGCGAAGATGTAGAACAGTTTATCTTGAGGAATTTGATGGACTCGCATCTGTGCCTACTGAAGCTGAAGCAGTCAGTCTCCTGCAGAGAGCTAAAGACATGCTCGCAGGATCGAATCTCAAGCTACACAAAGTGGCATCCAACAGAAGTCCAGTAATGGAAGCATTTCCCGCAGATGACAGAGCTAAAGATCTAAAGGACCTTGTTCTAGGTGTCGATCCTCTACCCCTCCAAAGGAGCTTAGGAGTAAGTTGGAACTTACAGACCAACAGTTTCACCTTTCAAGTGTCTAAAGAGGTAAAACCTTTCACACGGAGAGGTATCCTGGCTACAGTAAACAGTCTTTATGACCCACTTGGGTTTGCATCTCCAATCACTATGCAAGGTAAATCTTTAGTCAGAGAACTCTCAACAGACCAATGTGACTGGGATTCCCCACTCTTACCAGATAGAGAAGCTCAATGGAGAGCATGGATAGAAGACCTGATCCATCTTGAAGATTTCAGTATTCCCAGACCCCTATGTGCCGGTGTCACTATCGTCCACAGTGAGAAAGGAGGTATGTGTTTTTTCTAATGCTTCTACTGTAGCGATAGCAGCTGTGGCATATCTCAGAGTCATAGACAGCAGTGGTCAATGTCATGTAGGCTTTATTATGGGCAAATCTAAACTAGCTCCAAGACCAGCCCATACAGTGACACATCTAGAATTATGTGCAGCTGTTTTGTCAGTTGAGCTAGCTGAATTTATTACTGAAGAAATGGACATTGAACTATATGCAGTTAAATATTACACTGACAGCACAATTGTGTTAGGTTATATTCACAATACTTGTAGGAGATTTCATGTATATGTCTCAAACAGAATAATTCGTATTAGAAAATCTACTAATCCAGATCAGTGGCATTATATTAACACCAGTCAGAATCCAGCAGATCATGGTACTAGACCAATTCAGGCAGCTCACCTAAAACATACCAACTGGTTCTCAGGCCCAGATTTCTTACATCAGGCAGATACAGGTGATCAATCTGAAGCTAAAGTATTTGACCTCATTGAACCAGATTCTGACAGTGAGATCAGACCTAAAGTTACAGCTTTAAAAACTGGAGTGTATGAATGCCAGCTAGACTCACATAGATTTCTCAGATTCTCAAAGTGGAAGTCCCTTGTGAGAGGTATAGCAACACTTATTCACATTGCCAAGTCATTTTCCAGCAGCTCTCAAAAGGAGTCATGTACAGGCTGGCAATTGCTGCAAAGGGTTATGCCATTCCTTAGATTTCTTGCAAGCTGAAACAGTGATTATCAAATGTATCCAACAAGAGGTGTTTTCGGTAGAGAAAAGGTCTTTATTAAAAGAAAAGAAAATCCCCTGATCAAAGCCCAATCAAATGTTTGAATCCTATAATTGACAAAGACGGATTGATTAGAGTAGGAGGGCGTTTGCTTAATGCAGACATGACTGAAAATGAGAAACATCCTCTTATAATTCCTGCCAACCGTCACATAGCTACACTCTTAGTCAAAAATTATCATGAAAAGGTAGCACATCAAGGTCGTCATTCACTGAAGGTGCTCTACGCTCAGCAGGGCTTATGGATCATTAGAGCTAAAAAAACTCATTTCCAGTTGTTGTTCACAAGTGTGTCACCTGTAAGAAGCTGAGAGGAAGGCTGCAGGAACAGAAAATGTCAGATCTCCCGACAGACAGACTTACTGTAGCTCCTCCATTTTCGCATGTAGGGGCTTGATGTTTTTGGTCCTTGGAATGTAGTATCTCGCTATACTAGAGGGACACTCTGCAGAGAGTAAGAGATGGACTGTGATGTTAACTTGTTTAAGCACTAGAGCAGTTTATTTGGAGCTGATTGAATCTATGTCATCTTCAAGCTTTATTAATGCTCTGAGAAGATTTCTTTCCCTTTGTGGACCAGTTAAGCAATTCCGATCTGACAAAGGGACAAACTTTGTAGGAGCCTGTAAGGAACTACAAATTAACTCAGATGATCCTGAGATTCAAAACTACCTACTGGATCAGGGATGCACCTGGACTTTCAATGCCCCCCACTCATCTCATATGGGAGGAGTGTGGGAGAGAATGATTGGTGTGGCTAGACGTATTCTAGACTCAATGTTGATGCAAAGCAAAAACACTTGTCTGTCCCATGAAGTGCTTACTACATTGATGGCTGAAGTTACAGCTATAATGAATGCTAGACCATTGGTTTCTATTTCAACAGACCCTGAGAGACCTGAAATTCTTACACCAGCAATGATCTTGACTCAAAAGGCTTGTGCAACATCAGCTCCACCTGGTGAGTTCACCTTGAAGGAACTTTACAAGTGCCAGTGGAAACAAGTTTAGAATCTTGCTGATACTTTTTGGAAACATTGGAGGCAAGAGTACCTGTCATCACTCCACACAAGAAGAAAGTGGAAAGAGGAGAAAACCAAATGTTCAAGAAGGAGATTTGTATTGTTGAAAGACTCTCAAGTAAAGCGCAATGAATGGCCAATGGGTCTTATTGTAAAAACCATTCCTAGTGGTGATGGTAAAATTCGCAAAGTAGAGGTCAAAATCATTAGACAAGGGGACTGCTAAAGTATACCTTAGACCTGTGTCAGATTTAATTGTTCTTTTTCAAAGTAAAGAGTTATCTGGTTGAATTTAATAATAATTTATAGATCATGTAATAGTGGTATATGTTTATACCATGCGAGGAGTGTTCTGTCTATTATATGCTTATTATGTTGATGACATCTGGTGGTTTCATGTGTGCAATTACAGCTTGGTTCCTCTCAAGAAGGAAACAGGAAGTGTTAATAAAGTTTGTTAATAAAAAGTTTTACTTTCAGATCTCAGCAGCCATCTTAGCTTCAAGAAGCATGGAAATCAGATCTTCATATTTGCCTCTAATATACATATGCCTGTAAAGTTATTTATTGTTTGCTAAGAGTTCATTGTACATTTGAATTGCATTGCTATTTGCTGTAAGGTTTAAATGTAAGCTCTCTGTGTTAGAAACATGTATTATTGTATGTATTATAAGCACCACGTGTAACTACATATTGTAATTTCAACCTTTCTTATTGTATTGCAGTTTTACAAAATAACTATTCAGAAGTAAAATCAGTTTCTAATAAACACAAAGCTATTTCTGTCTGGTTTGTTAACTAGCTGTCTAGCTATCAGTTAGTGAGGACAGTACACTAATCATAAAATAATAAAATAATATAGTGTCCAATCATGCATGATTTATCCTTACAGTGTGGAAATATATCCTGTCTTATAACTGTACTCCAGATATTGTAAATATCGTAATATGACGTCTGCGTGTTTAAATCTAATGTGTAAAACATCGTTGAAGCATGCTTATATGTCAGAGTACTAGAAGCCTACCTGTGATACAGCCCCTTCTGGCAATGTTAGATCGTATGCTGCTAAGCAACCTCCCTCAACTCTAATGGATCAGGCGCAATTCTTACAGAGCCTACATGTGCGTGGCTAGAAGTCTTAGCCCAAGCACATGGCTAATTAGCATATTGCTGTGAAGTATATTCAAACACAGAGCATCAGAGTGCTACGCATTCATACTTACTAGTGGAGTCAAATATCAGACTATTACGTGTCCTCAAACTGAGTATATCAAAAATATGTAACAAGTTTATAATTATAAAACAAGGAGATTAGTTAGTGTTATACTTGTATTTCACACATAGCGCCAGAACATTACATATTCATGTCATAATAGTGGGGTCAAATGTCAGACTATTACGTGTCCCTAATTTCTTTGACCTGTTTGATGGGTGGGGCTTAGTAAATTTAAGTTTCACTGTTTTCACTTGCACAATGTTGGTCTGAGGAAAAGGTCTGCGAACCCTGAAACATTACCACATAATAAACAAGTATTATTTTATCTAAATCCAGAAAGTGCAGTCCCTGATTGAAGAAATATATATATATATATATATATATATATATATATATATATATATATATATAAAGAAATAGAAATTTGTATTTACAATAAAAATAACATTGTTCTATAAGTAAAGAACATTGGAATGTGAAATATAAATAACTCCTGTCAGGTTAGGTCTTTTTCTTCTGCGCTCTCTATTGACTTCTATGGGGAGAATACACTCACACAGTCGCAATATCACGAAATCCGGTAGTTAGCATGCATCAGGTTTCACTCACGCACAAACTTTTTACTTTCAACTTAAAGCAAAGTTGATGCTTGAGTGGGAGCACTAAGGGCTCAATCTATTAATCATTTGGGGAATTCTCCTTCTGTTCTATCAGTTCTCCGCAGCTCTCCTTTGGAGAGACACACCTGTGCGCCCATATTTATCATAACATTTTTTTTTCTTTGCGCTTCTCCATAGGAGAGCTGTGGAGAACTAATGATAAATTTCTCTAGTTGGATTAGTATCTGCGCCTTATTTATCACTGAAAATAAGCATTTATTCTCCATGTAAGTCATATATAAACCAATAGAAATCTTTATACAGCCTTCCTAGTAGCTTTGTTAACGCCCCCCTTTCAAAAAACCCATGTAAGATAATAGATCTACATTTTCATTGTTTTTGTGCTTCTACTTTAGCGCTTCTTTTATATCTTATTTTTATGTACCAATAGATATAATTTCTGTGCTCTGTTATATATTATGTTGGTTCTCCATTATATATTATTTTTATCACCCCAATATAAATTATTTATTGTGCTCCAATAAACATTATTATTGGGGCTTTGTTATACATAATTTTTGCACCTTGTAGAGCCCTTTTTTTTTGTAACATTGCTTTCTACAATTGGTAGAGAAAAGATTTCTAATGCTGTTCTCCACTGTAGCTATGGAGAACTTTGATGCAAGAACTTGCAGGAGAACTTTCAGCCCCCCACAGGAGAATATAAATGATAAATTTGTAAGTAGGAGAATTAATGAGGAGAACTATATGAAATACGACTAAAAGGATCTAATTTAACGCTCCAAGGAAAATGGGAACAGAGTAGTAGAATTTAACAGTCGAACTTGCCCAATTTTGCCTAAGGAGCATTTTTGAATGATAAATAGGGGCATTATTTCTCATGAGAACTTTTAGGAGAATATAGGAGACTATGAATGATGAATTGGGCCCTAAAAAGTGCACTACTTGTACTCTATCCCTTTATATTATAATCTCATAAAGTTTAATAATCCCTTTAAATCACTATTTTTGGACACCATTTTTTGTTCTTTTAGATTTATATAATTTAATAGTATCCTTGTGCAAAACGCTATTCTTGTTTGAGAATACAACATTAGTTAGATTTATAGGTTAACACATATATTTTAATATTTGCCATCCATTCTACTATTCTACATAAGCTAGCAGGTTGTAAAATCTGTGACTTATGTGCTCTGCTACTGAACTCATAAATAGTTACCAAGCCAACATGGAACAGTTCAACTACATAATTATCGAGGATCAACATTATTAACCCAAAAAAAGCAAACATTAACTAATGGGAAAGGAACTGAATTTTTCCACAACTGCATTAATTCTGAAACTCAGCAGATTTTATAAACAGTATAATTTATTTTCTCATAATCATCCAATCAAGAATATTATTGTATATTATAATTCTAACAAGAAACATTCATAATTCTACATTTCTAATGTACATTAAAGGGAACACAGTTTACTTTAACAGCAAATAGATATGTTACACTGTATTCATTAGAAATAGCATTGTTCAGTTTTATGTTTAGCGGACACACATCAAGGAAATGTAATTGTAAATGTGATGCAGTTAGGGATATTTCCATTTATAAGCTAAATTTATCAACGTTTTCTACATCAAACATTTAATTTTTTTTCTATGGGGACTGCTTCCCTTTTAATCATCTTACAATTAGGAACTAGGGCAAAGTTAGTTTACATACGGCTAGATTTAGAGTTCTGCGGCCAAAGGGGTGCGTTAGCTACGCGTGCTTTTTTTCTCCCGCACCTTTTAAATACCGCTGGTATTTAGAGTTCACAGAAGGGCTGCGTTAGGCTCCAAAAAAGGAGCGTATAGCATAATTTACCGCCACTGCAACTCTCAATACCAGCGGTGCTTACGGACGCGGCCAGCTTCAAAAACGTGCTCGTGCACGATTCCCCCATAGAAAACAATGGGGCAGTTTGAGCTAAAAAAACACCTGCAAAAAAGCAGCGTTCAGCTCCTAACGCAGCCCCATTGTTTCCTATGAGGAAACACTTCCTAAGTCTGCACCTAACACCCTAACATGTACCCCGAGTCTAAACACCCCTAACCTTTACACTTATAACCCTAATCTGCCCCCGCCCCCCCGCTATCGCTGACCCCTGCATATTTTTTTTAACCCCTAATCTGCCGCTCCATACACCGCCGCAACCTACGTTATCCCTATGTACCCCTAATCTGCTGCCCCTAACACCGCCGACCCCTATATTATATTTATAAACCTAATCTGCCCCCCCCCACAACGTCGCCGCCAGCTACCTACAATAATTAACCCTAATCTGCCGACCAGACCTCACCGCTACTCTAATAAATGTATTAACCCCTAATCCGCCTAACGCCCCGCATCAATAACCCTATAATAAATAGTATTAACCCCTAATCTGCCCTCCCTAACATCACCGACACCTAACTTCAAGTAATTAACCCCTAATCTGCCGACCGGACCTCGCCGCTACTCTAATAAATGTATTAACCCCTAAAGATAAGTCTAACCCTAACACTAACACCCCCCTAAGTTAAATATAATTTAAATCTAACGAAATAAATTAACTCTTATTAAATAAATTATTCCTATTTAAAGCCTAAAAACTTACCTGTAAAATAAACCCTAATATAGCTACAATATAAATTATAATTATATTGTAGCTATTTTACGATTAATATTTATTTTACAGGCAACTTTTGTATTTATTTTAACCAGGTACAATAGCTATTAAATAGTTAATAACTATTTAATAGCTACCTAGTTAAAATAATTACAAAATACCTGTAAAATAAAATCCTAACCAAAGTTACAATTAAACCTAACACTACCACTATCAATAAATTAATTAAATAAAATACCTACAATTAAATCTAACACTACACTATCAATAAATTAATTACATGAAATACCTACAAATAAATACAATTAAATAAACTAAACTAAAGTACAAAAAATAAAAAAAGCTACATTACAAAAAATAAAAAAATTAATTACAAACATTATAAAAATATTACAACAATTTTAAGCTAATTACACCTACTCTAAGCCCCTAATAAAATAACAAAGCCCCCCAAAATAAAAAAATGCCCCTACCCTATTCTAAAATTAAAATAGAAAAGCTCTTTTACCTTACCAGCCCTTAAAAGGGCTTTTTGCGCGGCATGCCCCAAAGAATTCAGCTCTTTTGCCTGTAAAAAAAAAACATACAATACCCCCCCCAACATTACAACCCACCACCCACATACCCCTAATCTAACGCAAACCCCCCTTAAATAAACCTAACACTAAGCCCCTGAAGATCTTCCTACCTTGTCTTCACCATGCCAGGTATCACCGATCGTTCCAGGCTCCGAAGTCTTCATCCAAGCCCAAGCGGGGGCTGGCGATCCATCATCCGGCTGAAGTCTTCTATCAAGCGGCGGCTGAAGAGGTCCAGAAGAGGCTCCAAAGTCTTCATCCTATCCAGGAAGAAGAGGAGATCCGGACCGGCAACCATCTTGATCCAAGCGGCATCTTCTATCTTCATCCGATGACGAGCGGCTCCATCTTGAAGACCTCCAGCGCGGATCCATACTCTTCTTCCGACGTCCTAAGTCCGAATGAAGGTTCCTTTAAATTGACGTCATCCAAGATGGCGTCCCTCGAATTCCGATTGGCGGATTCTAAAAGCTCTTTTACCTTACCAGCCCTTAAAAGGGCTTTTTTGCGCGGCATGCCCAAAGAATTCAGCTCTTTTGCCTGTAAAAAAAAACATACAATACCCCCCCCAACAAACCCACCACCCACATACCCCTAATCTAACGCAAACCCCCCTTGGATCAGCCAATCAGATTGAACTTGAATCTGATTGGCTGATTCCATCAGCCAATCAGATTTTTCCTACCTTAATTCCGATTCGATGGATGAACAGGATGACCGCTTGGATCATCTTGGATGACATCATTTAAAGGAACCTTCATTCGGACTTAGGACGTCGGAAGAAGAGGATGGATCCGCGCTGGAGGTCTTCAAGATGGAGCCGCTCGTCATCGGATGAAGATAGAAGATGCCGCTTGGATCAAGATGGTTGCCGGTCCGGATCTCCTCTTCTTCCCGGATAGGATGAAGACTTTGGATCCTCTTCTGGACCTCTTCAGCCGACGCTTGATAGAAGACTTCAGCTGGATGATGGATCGCCATCGGTGATACCTGGCATGGTGAAGACAAGGTAGGAAGATCTTCAGGGGCTTAGTGTTAGGTTTATTTAAGGGGGGTTTGGGTTAGATTAGGGGTATGTGGGTGGGTGGGTTGTAATGTTGGGGGGTATTGTATGTTTTTTTTTACAGGCAAAAAGAGCTGAATTATTTGGGGCATGCCCCGCAAAAAGCCCTTTAAGGGTAAAAGAGCTTTTCTATTTTAATTTTAGAATAGGGTAGGGCATTTTTTTTATTTTGGGGGGCTTTGTTATTTTATTAGGGGGCTTAGAGTAGGTGTAATTAGCTTAAAATTGTTGTAATATTTTTATAATGTTAGTCCATTAATTTTTTTATTTTTTGTAACTTAGCTTTTTTTATTTTTTGTACTTTAGTTAGTTTATTTATTTGTATTTATTTGTAGGTATTTTATTTAATTAATTATTGATAGTGTAGTGTTAGATTTAAGGTGTAGATCAATTGTAGGTATTTTATTTAATTAATTTATTGATAGTTTAGTGTTAGCTTTAATTTATTATAGTAGCGACGAGGTCTGGTCGGCAGATTAGGGGTTATACTTTAAATTAGATGTCGGCGATGTTAGGGAGGGCTAGATTAGGGGTTAATAATATTTATTATAGGGTTATTGAGGCGGGAGTGAGGGCGGTTTAGGGGTTAATACATTTATTAGAGTAGCGGCGAGGTCCGGTCGGCAGATTAGGGGTTAATAAGTGTAGGTAGGTAGCAGCGACGTTGGTGGCGGCAGATTAGGGGTTAATAAATATAATATAGGGGTTGGCTGGTGTTAGGGGCAGCAGATTAGGGGTACATAGGGATAACGTAGGTTGCGTCGGTGTGCGGTCGGCAGATTAGGGGTTAAAAAAAATTAATAAGAGTGGCGGCGATGTGGGGGGGGCCTCGGTTTAGGGGTACATAGGTAATTTATGGGTGTTAGTGTACATTAGAGCACAGTAGTTAGGTAGCTTTATGAACCGGGCGTTAGCCCAGAAAGCTCTTAACTACTGGCTTTTCTCTGCGGCTGGAGTCTTGTCGTTAGATTTCTAACGTTCACTTCAGCCAAGACTCTAAATACCGGTGTTAGAAAGATCCCATTGAAAAGATAGGATACGCAAATGGCGTAGGGGGCTCTGCGGTATGGAAAAGTCGCGGCTGCAAAGTGATCGTTAGACCCTTTAATGACTGACTCCAAATTCCAGCGGGTGGTAAAAACCAGCGTAAGGACCCCCTAATGCTGGTTTTGACGGCTACCGCAGGAACTCTAAATCTAGGCGATATTATTTATAGAAGGTTTATATAAAAACCCAGTTACTTTATATCCATATCTAGATATTGGCCTGAATAATGATATTAAAGGGACATGAAACCCACATTTTTTTTCTTTCATAAAGTTGGAGCATACAATTTTAAACAACTGTTCAATGTGCTGATATAATCTAATTTGCTTCATTCGGTTGGTATCTTTTGTTGAAGGAGCAGTAATGCACAACTGGGAGCAAGTTGAAAGCCAATGACAAAAGGCATATACAGTATCTCACAATAGTGAGTTACACACCTCACATTTTTGTAAATATTTATTATATCTTTTCATGTGACGACACTGAAGAAATGACACTTTGCTACAATGTAAAATTAGTGAGTGTACAGTCTGTACAACAGTGTAAATTTGCTGTCCCCTCAAAATAACCCAACAAACAGCCATAAATGTCTAAACCGTTGGCAACAAAAGTGAGTACACCCCTAAGTGGAAATGTCCAAAGTGGGCCCTATTAGCCATTTTCTCTCCCCAGTGTCATTAGTGTTACAAGGTCTCAGGTGTGAATTGGGAGCAGGTGTGTTAAATTGGTTTTATCGCTCTCCACACTCTCTCATACTGGTCACTGGAAGTTCAACATGGCACCTCATGGCAAAAACTCTCTGAGCATCTGAAAAAAAGAATTGTTGTTCTACATAAAAAGGGCCTAGGCTATAAGAAGATTGCCAAGACCCTGAAACTGAGCCTGCAGCATGGTGGGCAAGACCATACAGCGGTTTTCACAGGACAGGTTCCACTCAGAACAGGCCTCGCCATGGTCGACCCAAAGAAGTTAAGTGCACATGCTCAGTGTCATATCCAGAGGTTGTCTTTGGGAAATAGACATATGAGTGCTACCAGCATTGCTGCAAGAGTTTGAAGGGTGGGGGGTCAGCCTGTCATTGCTCAGACCATACGTCGCACACTGAATCAAATTGGTCTGCATGGCTGTCGCCCC
Source organism: Bombina bombina (assembly GCF_027579735.1). Taxonomy (NCBI): domain Eukaryota; kingdom Metazoa; phylum Chordata; class Amphibia; order Anura; family Bombinatoridae; genus Bombina; species Bombina bombina. The sequence continues at coordinate 1,097,235,016 of NC_069502.1, read as the reverse complement.
AGAAGGAAGCCTCTTTCAAGAGTGATGCACAAGAGGGTCCGCAAACAGTTTGCTGAAGACAAGCAAACTTAGGACATGGATTACTGGAACCATGTCCTGTGGTCCGATGAGACCAAGATAAACTTATTTGGTTCAGATGGTGTCAAGCTCGTGTGGCGGCAACCAGGTGAGGAGTACAAATACAAGTATGTCTTGCCTACAGTCAAGCATGGTGGTGGGAGTGTCATGGTCTGGGCCTGCATGAGTGCTGCCTGGCACTGGGGAGCTACAGTTCATTGAGGGATTCTTGAATGCCAACATGTACTGTGACATACTGAAGCAGAGCATGTTGTCATGGAGGAGTGAAAGAGGACTCCAGTGGCAACCTGTGAAGCTCTGGGTGAACTCCATGTCCAAAAGGGTTAAGGCAGTGCTGGAAAATAATGGTGGCCACAAAAAATATTGACACTTTGGGCCCAATTTGGACATTTCAACTTAGGGGTGTACTCACTTTTGTTGCCAAAGGTTTAGACATTAATGGCTGTGTGTTGAGTTATTTTGAGGGACAGCAAATTTACCACTTTTATACAGGCTGTACACTCACTACTTTACATTGTAGCAAAGTGTCATTTCTTTAGTGTTGGCACATAAACAGATATAATAAAATATTTACAAAAATGTGAGGGGGTGTACTCACTTTTGTGAGATACTGTATGTGCAGCCACCTAATCAGCAGCTTTTTGCACCTACTTGATATACTTTTCAACAAAGGAATACAAGAGAACAAAACACATTAGATAATTGAAATAAATTGGAAAGTTATTTTAAATTTAGGGTTTCATGTCCCTTTAAAATCACATTTGCAAAGACAAATTATGTGAGTCTATGCCAGGGGTTTTTCCCTGCTTTGTTTACCATGTGCTGCTGCCAGCCATTTTTATTCACCTCTCTTGCTGACTCTGGTGCATTCTGTGTGATGCTGCTCATTTCCTGCACTTCCTTTATGGCCAGACTGGTGTACATCATCCGTGTGAGACAGGATGCAGTCTCAGAATTGTGATGTCATCACTTATTATTTAAAGGGCCTCTGTTCAGTATGCTTTGTCATTGAATTGTCTCAGACCCTGTTTGTGAGAGCTCCTGTGTATTACCTGGCTGTCTGACGTCCCTCCTGGTTCCTGATCCCTGGCTTGTTCCTGACTCTGCTGTTCTCCTTTTTCCTAATTCTGGCTCGTCTGACTACTCGCTTTGGCTCCTGACTCCGCTCGTCTGACTTTTTCGGCTTTGGCTCCTGACTTGGCTCGTCTGACTACCAGCTTCTGGTTTTGATTCCTGGCTTGTTATTTGACTTGTGAACTTTTTATTATTTATGCTATGAATAAGGTGTGATTATTTTTGCACTTCTCGTCTCAGTCTGATTCCTGGCACCCCTGACATTACGCAGGGGCATGAAATCCTGATGGTGCTAATAATCCACCTTCATCTGCCATAATTTCCATGATGGATGAACAGGATGACCGCTTGGATCAATTTGCACTAGCCCTGCAAACCCTGCTGACTCGCACTGCACATTTGGACCAAAGTGTCCCGCAAGTTATGGCTGCTCCTGTTTCCGATGCTGTACCTAGTCCTACCAGGAAGCGATGTCCGGTTCCTGAACCTCTACCTCAGCGATATGGAGGCGATCCTAATCAGTGCAGAGGGTTTTTGAACCAGGTGGGCATTTACTTTGAGATGTTACCTCAGGCGTTTCACTCTGACAGAGCTAAGTTGGGATTTCTCATCTTGTTACTCTCTGACACAGCTCTTGCCTGGGCTAATCCCTTGTGGGAGACTAATAACACCATGTGATTTCAAATTACCCTGAATTTGTGGCCTCCTTTTGAAAGGTATTTGAGTGTTCCGGCTCACTCCTCCTCTGCTGCTAAACGACTCATGTCCATTCAGCAAGGTACAAGATCTGTTGCTCAGTATGCCATTGAGTTCCATACGCTTGCCGCAGAGGTAGGTTGGGAACAATGAAGCCCTTGTTGCCGCCTTCTTTCATGGGCTCTCTGATGCGATTAAAGACGAAGTTGCTGCAGAGATTTACCAGAAGATCTCGAGGCATTGGTGTCACCAGGTACTGCTGAGCCAATGCAGTTGGGATTCACACGTCTCTCCATGGTGGAGAGGGCTTTTAGGAGGAGGGAGGGGCTCTGCCTCTATTGTGGGTTACAGGGCCACATTTTGAAAGTCTTGTCCTACAGGAAAATGCTCACACCCTAAGGTCCTGTCAGGGGCAGACCTTGGGTGGTTTATATCCTTGTCCCCAGAACCACTAAAGGAGAAACCTTTGGTCACGGTTGTCCTTTCCTGGGTAGACTCCTCCATAGTCACCCAGGCTCTTGTTGACTCCAGTGCTGCGGGCTATTTCATTGACAGTGCTTTTGTATCAAAGCACTCCATTCCTGTTTTGCCTCAATCCGTTCCGCTTGCTATTGAGGCCATTTGGTGGCAGGCCCCCTTCAGCCCGCACTCGTTACTCACGAAAACTGCTCCGTTATCCATGGCTGTTGGGGCTCTCCATTTTGAACCCTCCAGTTCCAGTGATAAACTCTCCGCATTTTCTGGTTGTTCTGGGTTATCCCTGGCTCCAAAAGCACAATCCCAGTCTCGACTGGCGCAGGTCTGAAATTTTGTCATGGTCTCCGCAATGTATTTCCAATTGTCTTCAGAAACCAGTTAAGTCTTGTGCACTTCTTTGGTATCTCAATTGCCAGATGAGTACCGAGAGTTCCTAGACGTTTTGACAGGTGCGTGCTGGTACGTTGCCTCCTCACCAGTCTTACGATTGTGCCATTGACCTGCAACACAGAGCCATTCCTCCTTGGGGCCGGGTTTTCCCTCTGTCTGTTGGGGAGAATTGTGCTATGGATGAGTATGTTGCCGATGCTCTGTCGCGGGGCGATCATCTGCAAATCCTGCTCTCCTGCAGGGGCTGGCTTCTTCTTTGTGAAGAAAAATGGTGGCGAGTTAAGATCAATGCATCGATTATAGGGTCTTAATTGTCTTACCATTAAGAATTACTGGCCATAATTTGGCACTCAAGGAATGGAGGCATCTTTTTGAGGGTACTAGCGTGACAGTGCTCATTCTTACTGACCACAAGAATTTAACTTATCTATCTGAAGCAAAACATTTGTCGCCCGACTGGCCAGATGGGCCGCTATTTTTGTCTCGGTTTAATTATGTGGTCTCCTACCTGCATGGTAGTAAGAATGTTAGGGCTCATGCCTTCTCTCGACAATTTTCGCCTCTGTCCAAGGAGGAGTCTGCACCTACACCAGTTATACCTCCTGGACCATATTTTGGCTCATATGTACTAATTTGACTTCTCCCTTTGGGGAGGGAATCCTGGCTGCACAATCCAATGCACCTCCTGAGAAAACCTAGTGGTAAGTGTTTTGTTCCTGAGAATCTTCAAACTAAACTTTTGAACACTTACCACTATCCTAAAGCCGCAGGTCATCCAGCAAGAAGCAAATGATTTCTGACAATTCTGGTGGCCAGGTCTTCGTTCTGATGTTGCTGCATATGTTGCCTCCTGCCACAGTTTGTGCACAGAATAAGACTCACTCAACGTCTTCCCGTGGGTCTTCTTCAACCTATTGCTAATGGTGAGCGTCCTTGGATACATCTTTCCATGGACTTCATTGTCGAGCTCCCTGTTTCCAATGGCCAATACTGTTATCCTTATGGTGGTTGACCATTTTCTAAAATGTCACATTGCATTCCCTTGAAGAAGTTGCCTACCGCTCAGGAACTTGCTTAAATTTTTGCCCGGGAGGTCTTCCATTTACATGGGTTACCCAAGGAGATAGTGTCGGACCGGGGTAGCCAGTTTGTCTCCAGATTTTGGCGTTCCTTTTGTGCTCAAATGGGTATCCAGCTTTCCTTCTCTTCGGCATATCACACTCAATCCAATGGGGCTGCGGAACAGTCTAATCAAGCTCTGGAACAGTTCCTCCCGTTGCTATGTCTCAGATCACCACAATAATTAGTCGCTGAACTGTTACCTTGGGCAGAGTTTGCTCATAATAGTGCTATTAATGCTTCCTCCAAGTTATCCCCTTTCACGGCGAGTTATGGGTTTCAACCATCCTTGTTGCCCAATTCATTCATGTCTCAGGGTATTTCCGCTTTGGGGGAGCATCTCTGGCAACTCCGTTCCACGTGGGTGCAGATTCAGGATTGCCTTCATTGTTCTATGCAGCGCCAAAAGTTCCAGGCTGATCGTAGGCATCTGCCCGCGCCCTTCCTACCAGGTTGGTGAGAGGGTTTCGCTCTCCTACCGCAACTTGCACCTTTGTGTGCCTTCCAATAAAACTGGCTCCCCATTATGTAGGGTCCTTTTCAAATACTCCGACCGGTCAATACCTGAGGCCCTACGCTCTTGACCTTCCTCCTGCAATGCGCATCTCCAATGTTTTTCATGTCTCTCTCTTGAAACCATTGGTTTGTAATCGGTTTACCACTGTGTTGCCTCATCCCCATCCTATCTTTGTTGACAACCATGAGGAGTATGAGGTCAGCAGCATTATTGACTCTCGTATGTCCAGGGGCCGCATACAGTATTTGGTTCACTGGAGGGGCTACGGTCCGGAGGAGCTTTCATGGGTTCCCTCCTCTGATGTTCATGCTCCTGCCCTCCTCCGTGCCTTCCATGCCCGTTTCCCCAATAAGCCTTCTGTCCTCCCATGGGGGAGGGGTCGTTGAGGGGAGGGTACTGTCAGGGGTTTTTCCCTGCTTTGTTTGCCATGTGCTGCTGGCAGCCATTTTACTCACCTCTCTTGCTGACTCTGGTGCATACTGTGTGATGCTGCTCATTTCCTGCACTTCCTTTTATGGCCAGACTGGTGTACATCATCCGTGTGAGACAGGATGCAGTCTCAGAATTGTTATGTCATCAACTTATTATTTATAGGGCCCTCTGTTCAGTATGCTTTGCCCTTGCATTGTCTCAGACCTATTTGTGAGAGCTCCTGTATATTACGCTGGCTGTCTGACGTCCCTCCTGGTTCCTGATCCCTGGCTTGTTCCTGACTCTGCTGTTCTCCTTGTTCTGATTCCGGCTCGTCTGACTACTCGCTTTGGCTCCGGACTCGGCTCATCTGACTATCACTTTGACTCCTGACTCGACTCGTCTGACTACCAGATCTGGTTTTGATCCTGGCTTGTTATTTGACTTGTGGACTTTTTATTATTTTTTTTTTGCTATTAATAAAGGTGTGATTATTTTTTGCACTTCTCGTCTCAGTCTGATTCCTGGCACCCTGACAGTCTAATTACATCACAAGGAATCATGTGAGTTCAGAGTGAGTTAGTATTATGCTTTGTATGATGTGTTGCCTACAGGTTTTTTATTCAGTGCACATCGACATGTACACTGACAAATATTCAGTATGTACTGGCAACCAGTATGTCTCCAGCAGTTTAGTTTAAGTCACATAGCTTTGGGGTGCAGTTTCCATGCTTACATTCCTTTATTAATTGCCAATAATTGTTTAATGAAGAGTTATTACATTTATTAATTAATATGTTACCTGCAGCTCTGTAAGAGCAACAAAGGGGAATCAGAGTGTCTTTTAGTTCTTACAGTGGAATAAAACATCTTGTTTCTTTTCTTTTTCTTTTTTTATTATAAGTTGTCAGTAACAACTTTTATATTAGTTCCTGAATAGGAAAGTAAAATTAATTATTTTTTTACCTAAGTCACAAAACAGGACTAAAGGTGAGGTATATTCATGATGTTTAGTAGTTAGGAGTTCCTTAAAATTTCAATTAAACAAAGCAGCAGAACCCTTGTGCATTTCAAGAAACCCACTGTCTGTTTGTTAATAGTCTGTGTGACATGTGCTTTGCATATGGGAGATACACTTAAAGGGACAGTAGAATTGTTATTGTTTTAAACTATAGATAATCCGTTTATTACTAGTGATGTTGCGAATTGTTCGCTGGTGAATAGTTCCCGGCGAACATAGCATGTTCGCGTTCGCCTCGGGGGGCGAACATATGCGATGTTCGATCCGCCCCCTATTCGTCATCATTGAGTAAACTTTGACCCTGTACCTCACAGTCACAATACACATTACAGCCAATCAGCAGCAGACCCTCCCACCTCCTGGACAGCATCCATTTTAGATTCATTTGGAAGCTGCATTGTTAGTGAGAGGAGGGACAGTGTAGCTGCTGCTGATTTAATAGGGAAATCGATAGCTAGGCTAGTGTATTCAGTGTCGACTACAGTCCTGAAGGACTCATCTGATCTCTGCTGTAAGGACATCACCCCAAAAAGCCCTTTTTAGGGCTAGAACATCAGTCTGCTTTTTTTTTTTTTTTCCTGTGTAATCTAATTGCAGTTGCCTGCCTGCCAGCGTGTGTGTCAGGCTCACAGCGTATACTGTGCCCACTTGCCCAGTGCCACCACTCATATCTGGTGTAACAGTAGTGTACATTTAAAAAAAAAAAAAAAAATTTGACTGTGAAATAATAGCAGACAGCTGCCAGTACCCAAGATGGCCGCCAATCAGGCTGATGGGGAGGGTTAGAGAGCTGTTTTGGGGGGGATCAGGGAGGTTGGGGGCTAAGGGGGGATGCTACACCACAGCATATGTAAATATGCTAAGAAAAAAAATTAAAAAAAATTTAAAAACCTTTTATTTTAGTACTGGCAGACTTTCTGCCAGTACTTAAGATGGCGGGGACAATTGTGGGGTGGGGGAGGGAGCTATTTGGGAGGGATCAGGGGGTCTGATGTGTCAGGTTGGAGGCTGATCTCTACACTAAAGCTAAAATTAACCCTGCAAGCTCCCTACAAACTACCTAATTAACCCCTTCACTAGCCATAATACACGTGTGATGCGCAACAGCATTTAGCGGCCTTCTAATTACCAGAAAGCAACGCCAAAGTCATATATGTCTGCTATTTCAGAACAAAGGGGATCCCAGAGAAGCATTTACAACCATTTGTGCCATAATTGCACAAGCTGTTTGTAAATAATTTCAGTGAGAAACCGAAAATTGCGAAAAAATTTAAGTTTTTTTTAAATTTGATCGCATTTGGCGGTGAAATGGTGGCATGAAATATACCAAAATGGGCCTAGATCAATACTTTGGGTTGTCTACTACACTACACTTAAGCTAAAATTAACTCTACAAGCTCCCTACATGCTCCCGAATTAACCCCTTCACTGCTGGGCATAAAACACATGTGGTGCGCAGTGGCATTTAGCAGCCTTCTAATTACCAAAAAGCAACGCCAAAGCCATATAAGTCTGCTATTTCTGAACAAAGGGGATCCCAGAGAAGCATTTACAACCATTTATGCCATAATTGCATAAGTTGTTTGTAAATAATTTCTGTGAGAAACCTAAAGTTTGTGAAAAAGTGAACAATTTTTTTTTATTTGATCGCATTTGGCGGTGAAATGGTGGCATGAAATATACCAAAATGGGCCTAGATCAATACTTTGGGTTGTCTACTAAACTACACTTAAGCTAAAATTAACTCTACAAGCTCCCTACATGCTCCCTAATTAACCCCTTCACTGCTGGGCATAAAACACATGTGGTGCGCAGTGGCATTTAGCAGCCTTCTAATTACCAAAAAGCAACGCCAAAGCCATATAAGTCTGCTATAATGGCATGTCTGGCACACAGTGTTGGGGCAAGGGTCCATCTGACCACTGATACCTGGTCTGCAAAGCATGGTCAGGGCAGGTATATCACCTACACTGCGCACTGTGAAGCGGGCGTAACCCTTACACGTAACCCTTACACTACCTGATCGATACAACATCATACCTGATGTTTTAAAGCACGTTATTCCAAACAATTTAAGAATGTTAGGTGATTTATGCCCTTTATGGATTAAAACCAGACTCTGCATCAACTATGTAATTTTCCATGGGAGTTTTGCCATGGATCCCCCTCCGGCATGCCACAGTCCAGGTGTTAGTCCCCTTGAAACAACTTTTCCATCACTATTGTGGCCAGAAAGAGTCCCTGTGGGTTTTAAAATTTGCCTGCCTATTGAAGTCTATGGCGGTTCGCCCGGTTCGCAAACTTTTGTGGAAGTTCGAGTTCTCCGTTCGCGAACCCAAATTTTTAGGTTTGCGACATCACTATTTATTACCCATTCCCCAATTTTGCACAACCAACACAGTTATATTAATATATGTTTTACCTCTGTGATTACCTTATATCTAAGCATCTTCTTCCAGCCCCCTGATCACATGACGGTGACTGTTTATTATCTATTGTCTTGCATTTAGCATTGTTTTGTGCTAAATCTTAAATAACCCCCTGTGCCTGAACAGTGTTATCTATATGGCCCACGTGTACTTTCTGCCTCTTTGTGTTGAAAAGGAATTTTAAAAGCATGTGATTAGAGGCAGCCCTCAAGGGCTTAGAAATTAGCATATGAGTCTGCCTAGGTTTAGTTTCAACTAAGAATACCAAGAGAAAAAAGCAAATTTGATGATAAAAGTAAATTGGAAAGTTGATTAAAATTACATGTCCTATCTGAATAATGAAAGTTTAATTTTGACTAGACTGTCCCTTTAAGGCCATATTGAAAGGGGAATTAGTTCTACTATAAATGCCTTAAAGGGACAGTGTGCTGTGACATTATATTTTCCTTAATGTGTTTCCATTGACTTGTTTTACCAGATGCAGAGTAAAGAAAGTATGATACATTGCTTCTTTATGTTTAATGTTGTATATGAAATATCTGGTTTTGATCTTTTTAAAAAAACACAACCCTGGCAAAAAATAAAGTAAAAGGAGCTATTTCTAAGCAATTCAATACACTTTATACACTCCAGCAGGTAAAATGGATCACAGGGAACAAATTAAAGGGGAGACATATTTAGGGTATACTGTCTCTTTAAATAGTAGTGCACTAAGGGCTATACAATAGAGATCTAAATAACAATAATAATAACAACAATAATAATCACATAGTTAAAGTTGGCTTTAAAGAGGCTCCAGAGCTGAACACAGAAAGTGATTGGCAGCTGAACACATATGCAGCTTGTGACTTAGCATTTAAGTCTCAAATCTGGACATTGTCACAGTTTCTGGACAACTGAAAGCTAGGTTGTTTTTTTTTTAGTTTTTTTTTATCCAAGATACAGTTAAAGGATCATAGTACATTTTTTCTAGTTTAATCTTAGAGAGCAAATTTTAATCTGTATTACACTTTTTAATTACATATACAGTATATTTGTAAGACTTTTCTCTCACTACCGATAGAAGGTTCATTTAAATTGAGTTGTTAAAAACGGAGCTGTAAGCTATCGAAGTGGCCAACAGATAAAAGTTGTTTACCGCTGTATTTTAGTACCATGTTTCCATTGAAATATTGTGTGCATTGCTTGCAGTTGCTCTTTTTCGTGTAAGGTGTAAGTTAAGGTTGTGTTAACGCTTCCATCTGACGTTGGATTTCTCGCTCCTTACCTTTGATTGCCTCGAGAGAGAAACAAAAACAAAGATACATTGAATTAATTAACAAGTTAAATGAAAATATTTTTTATTTAATAAAAAAACATTTTTTGGGGGTTCTATAAAAAAAAATTATTTATTTTTTGGTGCCGAAATCTATTGATATATGTAATATTTAGTGCAGCCCTAGGCATAGGCCTAGTTCAAATTTTGTAGAGATGCACTTTTTATATGTAAATACATATTCATATTTAAATAGGAACATACATAACTCCAAATACCTGGGCCAGCAATAAATATTACATATAACAATACATTTATAAAGTAAAACACTTGTATTGTTTGAAAACGTTGATATCTTAATGGAAAAGAAGCATCAAAAAGCTTATTTTTCCTCCTTTTACATCTAGATGAGCATTCCGTAATTTTGAGACCTTATCTTCAGCTTCCGACAGTGTTTTACCTGTGTCCAATGGAAACCGGGTGTAAATTTGCGCATTCCGGCTTCTTTTATTTTCTATGGAACGTGCAATTTTTTCGGCAGCCGAACCCTGGTAAAGATGGAGAAACATGCCATCGGAAACTGACGACAACTATAATGGCTTCCAACAGCAGTTTTTTCATTAGCGACCTCGAGAAAACCTATTTGCGGCTCAATGGAAAACCGCCCAGAGTTTTGGATATTTGGATATTTTCCATATCAACTAGTAAGCAATAAATATATAGGTATTCAACATGCATTTCCCACCTTTAAATGCAAGTTAAATGTAAACAACTTGTATTTAACATTTTTTCATGCAAGAAAAAAAAAATCACATATTTACTTTCTGCACTTTTCTTTCACTATTACAAATTGTTACAATATCTCTTTAAAATGGGTTTTAAAGTCTACCACTGTACTAATATTTTCAAGAATAAAAAAGTAGTTATGGCCACTCGTGTACCTTTTGTCTTCTGCTTTAGTAGGTTAATAATGGGACCAAACCATATAACATAAAAACCAGACAAAGTCCTATAATACAGTGCTATAATACTTAAAACAGATGTTACAGAATGCACACACATGCACAATTTGAGTTTGCTGATTATTGCTAATTTGTTCCACATTCTGGTAAGACATTATCTGTGAACCCTATAATTTTCTCAGGAATAGCTGGCATAGTAATACATTTGTTTACACTATTTGGCAAGTTGATAGGAGAGTAAATGTGCTTGTAATTAATATTTTTAAGTCAATATTATTTTTAATAATTATACTTTTTAAGTATTTTGGAGAACATACTGTTTCATGACAAAATAATCAATAAACAGCAAACTGATTATTGTGACCAATATATGATACATTATAACATATGCCCTGTATTAAACTCACTGTTATAGATATAAGGATCCTTTAAGTGTCAGAATATAGATCCCTGAGGAAGAGGAGAGCATGAATTGGGCAGTCATCTCCTATCTATTTCAGTAAGATTTATTGTGGGATGTCATATGATGTGTACGTGATACACAGCATTGCGCAGTAAATAAATCCTGCCTTTGTTCTTTATCAGCTTGTTATATAAACCATACAGAGCCATGGTAAAAAGAGTAATGAAGCAGAATATGTGCGTGAATATTTTTAACTATGAAGCAGAATTGTTAAAATGAAGTTTTAACCTCTTGCCTGCCAGCTATAGGGTAAATACTCTATTTTATTAGACAAGAAAGTATACAACAAGACATTTGTTTTAGTGAGCTCTATTTTTATTCCTGGTGCAATTCTGCTATAATTATTATTTCCACAAAGCTGCATATCAAGACTGGAGCAGGAACTTGTACATGTAATGGGGAGAGGGGGTCACCATTTCCTATTTTTTTAGTTTTTTTTATTTACCCTTCCCCATTTACCTTGCATTTACTGTGTATTTGCTAGATTAAGTGAATGGTCAAAAGTACTGTGTGGCAAATGTATTACTTTTGAGAGTAAGAGGTGCTTTAAGAACAAGATGCTTAGCACCCCTCTGAAACTGCCACTGGCTCTTTCTGTTGTATCAAGTTGTTGGGATCAGTAAAGAGTGAGTGAGTTTATTATTTGATCAGGTAATTTGACTTATGTCTTTTTCTAATAGATAATTTGTTAACATCATGTGAATGTTTAAAACTTCATCATAATAGTCAAAGGCAAAACATAATCAACCACTTGATAGTTAGAAACTCTGATGCCCTTCTAGGTCGTAACGGGATATTAACCCTTTGAGAGCTAAGCTGAATTCTATATTTTTCAGTTTTTTACTATTTTTAACTTTTTTATTCCCCCCCCCCCCAGATCCCCAAGACTTATCCCATTGGAAAGGTTAGGCGATTACCTTTGAGATACAGGTTTCTAAGCAGCATGCCCCCTTTCCCTATACTTTGTATGGACAATTTTAAATAAAGTTGCACGGTGACGTCATCACGTCATTGCGTGTGACGTCACCACACGTAACGGGAAGCCCTTGCGATGACTGTCACTATGCAGGCCCGATCGCTGGGGTAGGAGCTGATGGGGGAGCTTGTGGGGGCCCCCAGATTGGAAAAAAGTAGTTGAGTGCTAATGACGGCTCTGAGCCGTCATTATCACTCAAGGGGTTAAAGGTACTTTTACTGTCTAAACCTAGGATATGACTCCTCTTGCTCTACTCTGGGATGTATGTTAGCATGTTCCTGGGTGTATAATATGCCATGTGTAGGACAAATTATTTACATTCATAGAATTGGTAAGTGTATGTATATGCTTTGTATACTGGGATCCTTACAACCCATATTAACATATCTCTATATTTCCTTACCCCAGAACCTTCTGTTTTCTCATAATCTCCTCCATTTATCATATACGCTCACAAGCCTACCTGCTTTGTATTTTACCTTTTTAAAACATAATCGTAGCTCACAGGCAAGAACTTCTATCACTTATCATTTTTGTAATTGTCTTTTTGTAAATTGTACCATTGCATGATGCACCTATGAAAAATATTGGCCACAAATAAATTATAGCAATATTAATAATAATAATAATAATAATAATAATAATAATAATACCAATAATAATAATAGTTATTATTATTATTAATAATAATAATAATAATAATAATTATTATTATTATTATTATTATTTTCATAGAAAATTAGTTGATTTGTCAATTCCGTTTATTTCATCTGGACCAAATATTATTGTCTACCCTCTTATATTCATAGATTCTAATTAAATAGCAACATTGTGTACAAATAAAAATCTTTTTAAATCTAAATTAATACAAGCTTAAATCCCAATAAAGGGTTAGATTACAATGGCATGCTAACGTTTGCAATATCGCATCCGCCCTTACTTGCACGCATATTACAAGTTGAAAGTAAACGTGACTGCAGGAGTGCACACTAAATTTGCACTTGTTGGGTTAGCGATACTGAAACCCTTGTGTAAAGGGTTAGGGCTAAATAAAAGGTTGCACCAAACACAACTACAATTAAATAAAGTGTTAGACTCATATATACACTGTCTAATAAAAAATATTCACATTAATATTAAAAAATGTTTTTATAAGGATTAAAAGATATATGGTATATGACAAGGTATTTGAATGTAAAGAGCTATAATGGATATATACATACACATTCAAGTCTAAATATATGTATGTATGTATATATATATATATATGTATATATGTAAACACATATGTATGTATGTTTATGTGTGTATATATTTATACACATGTATACACATATATAGTTATGTATATATACTTTGGAGCCCTTTCCACTTAAATACCTGAAAATATGAAAAATATTTTTAATCAATTATAAAATTTATAAAGGGACAGTAAAGTAAAAGTTGGATTGGTTAGATCATAATATTTTAAATAACTTTCCAATTTACTTCTATTATCAATTTTGCTTAGTTCTCTTGGTGGGGCCTATTCAACAAAGACCTCGCTGAATGCGGAGAGCAATACGCTCTCTGTATTCAGCATTGCACTAGCAGCTCTTGTGAGCTGCTGGTGCAATGCCGCCCCCTGCAGATTCGCGGCCAATCGGCCACCAGCAGGGGGTGTCAAGGGGGGTGTCAATCAAACCGATCGTACTCAATCGGGTTGAATTGCGGTGATGTCTGTCTGCTCAGAGCAGGCGGATAGGTTATGGAGCAGCGCTGCTTCATAACTGGTGTTTCGGGCGAGCCTGCAGGCTCGCCAGAAATACAGGCACTCAAGCTCTATCTGGAGCTTGATAAATGGGCCCCGGTATCTTTTGTTAAAGAGTAATCCTAGGTGAGCTCAGGAGTGTGCACATGTTTTAAGCCATCTGGCAGCAGTGTTTGCAACATTGTTTATAGCAATGTAATACATAGTTACGAACACTGCTGCCATAGACTACAAAAGACATGTGCACGCTCCAAAACTCCTACCAGCCCACCTAGGTTTAGTCTTCGACAAAGAATACAAAGAGAACAAAGCACATTTGATAATAGAAATAATTTGGAAAGTTTTACTGTGTAGATATTTTTGCAATATTCATATTTAATTTTAAATGGTATGCTGTGTATTTACTGTAACTATTTTACATTCCAATGTTCTTTACATAGGGGAAAATGTTCTATGTATTTTTAAAAATATATTCCACTATATGTCTGTATATACCTACAGTATATATTTTCATGTTTACATATGTGTATTTATATATATATCTGTATTTATAAACATATATTTATGTATAGATACATAGTTATAAAAACAATACATCAGCTATATATCGAGGTATATTTTTAAAAACAAATAGAATATTTTCTTCTATGTGAAAAACAGTGTAATGTAAAATATTCATAACTACCTTAGGGTTAGCACTGTAGGCCTAAAGTGGTGACGAGTTAGCACGCGAGCGATAAGTGTTTTCCAGTTTTCCCACTTCATTAATGTCTAATGGGAGAGGAAGTTAATGTGGTTGCGATATTCAAAGTCCTCAAGTTAGTGTGCGTCAGCTTTCGGTTTGCGCGCAAACATTTTACTTTTAACTTGTATTATGCTCGCTAACCCACATGTTAAAAGTTGACTGCTGGCTGTGTTTGCATGTAAGGAAAAGTGCTAAATAGCACACGACTTGTAATCGGGCCCAAAATGTTTACCTTTTTAGGTACAGAGAAAAGCTGCAGATGTCCTCCTTTTTAAAGATTGAGAGAAGGATGTCTCCCTGCCATCATTTATATGGACCTCTTTGCTCATGCTCCAGTGATGAAGAAAGGATGGACCAGAGACTGCTCATCATATTTAGTGACGTTCAGTGGGTTTGATGTTAGGAGGAACTGTCCACAAACAGTTAACCCCTTGGTCTGATGAAAGTGTTAACTACCCAAAATGTCACAGCTATTTGTTTTAGTCTTATTACTTGTTTTATGTAATCTCGGTTTCACTCTGACAGCTGTCCATTTGTAAATGAGAGTGATATTTATATCATAACCCTTTTTTTTTCTTCTTTTAATTATATAATGCTAGATTACAAGTGGCACAGTATTTTTTTGTTATGATCACGAAAACTCTGCAAGGATTTTCATTTTTGTGCTTGTCGGGATGCGTTCATATTACAAGTTCCAAAAAAAGCAGTAACCCGAAAAGCGCAAAAATTCTAACTTAAGTTTTCGCTTTCATGTGCATGTATTTCCCCATAGAAATCAATGGAGGAAAAACACCCAAAATTGCGCAAATGCCATTATATTTTCGCATTCCCATAGAAGTCAATGGAGAGAAAAAAATTGTTGAAAAGAAACACCCAGCGTGCAAACAATATAGCATATGTGCATTAGCAAATGTGAAGGACACTGGCTACCCTTACTGGGTAGCTCCGCCAAGAAGGTCCTTCTTTTCCCTGGAACTTGTAGCTAAAGAGCCCACCTAAATAACCAGACAGAACCAGTATTCAGGTGGCACATGAACAGACTTTATTGTGAAACACACACACTTATATACACCCAGCTCATCATGGTAAGGGTCTTATCTGACCCCCAGATCTCCCACCATTCCACCCCTCCAGACAGACTGGTGCCCCTCATAGCAGCCATAGTTCCATACAGTCCCCATGATACAGAGAGGGGTGGTTTAGGGTGATCCAGATGGAGCGGCAGCTATTCCCAGGTACCAATGGAGAGCTCCGGGCCCCAAGGTGTTCCAGTCCAAAAAGCGTCATGCAGGTAAGCGCTAGGGGAGTAGGGGTTGTATAGGGGTCCAAAACCCCAAGTTCCCAAGAGAGCTCTCTTTCATCAATCACCCCACCTCTTGCCCTCCCTGGGGGTACCAATCCCAAAAGAACGGAGCTTTGGGGCAAAGGGTTGCTGAGACGAGCTGGGGTAAAGGTTATCGGGTATCCGGGGTGGTGTGGCCGGCTGGTAGTTCCAGGAGCCCGGACAGCCAGAAAGGGTTTAGGAGGTCAGCAATCAGCTCTTCCGTGATGAAGTACAAACAGCAAAATGAGAAACAGGAAGAGTTTGGGAGATCCCGTAAGCCCTGAAAAGTAAAAAACCCATGTGAAAAGGAGTGAGCCAGGTAGTAGGGGGGTGGGGGTAGCCTTAGCAACCTGGTATTCGTGACAGCAAATATAAAAGATTTACAATCAAAAACAGTTAAATTCTTTATTAAATGTGAATATTGCAAATATAAAGGGCAAAATGCTCTAATGCACTTATATATGTGTGTACATATGTATTTATGTGTTCATATTTGTATATATATATATATATATTTATATATATATATATATATATATATATATATATACATATATACACATATAAATACATAAATAGATATGTAAACATACAGTATATAGACATATATATATATATATATATATATATATATATATATACAGGGAGTGCAGAATTATTAGGCAAATGAGTATTTTGACCACATCATCCTCTTTATGCATGTTGTCTTACTCCAAGCTGTATAAGCTCGAAAGCCTACTACCAATTAAGCATATTAGGTGATGTGCATCTCTGTAATGAGAAGGGGTGTGGTCTAATGACATCAACACCCTATATCAGGTGTGCATAATTATTAGGCAACTTCCTTTCCTTTGGCAAAATGGGTCAAAAGAAGGACTTGACAGGCTCAGAAAAGTCAAAAATAGTGAGATATCTTGCAGAGGGATGCAGCACTCTTAAAATTGCAAAGCTTCTGAAGCGTGATCATCGAACAATCAAGCGTTTCATTCAAAATAGTCAACAGGGTCGCAAGAAGTGTGTGGAAATACCAAGGTGCAAAATAACTGCCCATGAACTGAGAAAAGTCAAGCGTGCAGCTGCCAAGATGCCACTTGCCACCAGTTTGGCCATATTTCAGAGCTGCAACATCACTGGAGTGCCCAAAAACACAAGGTGTGCAATACTCAGAGACATGGCCAAGGTAAGAAAGGCTGAAAGACGACCACCACTGAACAAGACACACAAGCTGAAACGTCAAGACTGGGCCAAGAAATATCTCAAGACTGATTTTTCTAAGCTTTTATGGACTGATGAAATGAGAGTGAGTCTTGATGGGCCAGATGGATGGGCCCGTGGCTGGATTGGTAAAGGGCAGAGAGCTCCAGTCCGACTCAGATGCCTGCAAGGTGGAGGTGGAGTACTGGTTTGGGCTGGTATCATCAAAGATGAGCTTGTTGGGCCTTTTCGGGTTGAGGATGGAGTCAAGCTCAACTCCCAGTCCTACTGCCAGTTTCTGGAAGACACCTTCTTCAAGCAGTGGTACAGGAAGAAGTCTGCATCCTTCAAGAAAAACATGATTTTCATGCAGGACAATGCTCCATCACACGCGTCCAAGTACTCCACAGCGTGGCTGGCAAGAAAGGGTATAAAAGAAGAAAATCTAATGACATGGCCTCCTTGTTCACCTGATCTGAACCCCATTGAGAACCTGTGGTCCATCATCAAATGTGAGATTTACAAGGAGGGAAAACAGTACACCTCTCTGAACAGTGTCTGGGAGGCTGTGGTTGCTGCTGCACGCAATGTTGATGGTGAACAGATCAAAACACTGACAGAATCCATGGATGGCAGGCTTTTGAGTGTCCTTGCAAAGAAAGGTGGCTATATTGGTCACTGATTTGTTTTTGTTTGTTTTTGAATGTCAGAAATGTATATTTGTGAATGTTGAGATGTTATATTGGTTTCACTGGTAAAAATAAATAATTGAAATGGGTATATATTTGTTTTTTGTTAAGCTGCCTAATAATTATGCACAGTAATAGTCACCTGCACACACAGATATCCCCCTAAAATAGCTAAAACTAAAAACAAACTAAAAACTACTTCCAAAACTATTCAGCTTTGATATTAATGAGTTTTTTGGGTTCATTGAGAACATGGTTGTTGTTCAATAATAAAATTAATCCTCAAAAATACAACTTGCCTAATAATTCTGCACTCCCTGTATATATATATATATATATATATATATATATATATATATATATATATATATATACTGTATATATACATACAGATACATCTTTAGCGATGTATATGTGTCTCAATGTTAAAGCCCTTTGCCTGCCTTATTTTTTCTAACACCCGAGATCTCATATGTTTGAGTCCTTAAAACTTTTCTGTGCACTATTTTTTTTTTTTTTTTTTTTTTAATTTTAAATGCTTTATTGAAACATTCACAATACAGTCATAATTAAGAGCATCAATCATTAAGAGTACAGGAACAATAGCCATATTCAACAGTTAGTATATAACGGTAAGACGCACAAGGCGTAGGCCACAGCATATAACAAGAAAATTGAGCTCGCAAAGTTCTCAGCAAAATATAATGTCCTGCAGCATAATGAGAAAATGGCTTCTATATTCAGCATAACCATATAATTATGACAATGTGATAGTCATTAGATAGTAAATAACAAGTAATTAGCAAACATTGTAAAGCTAACTCACAGGTAATATAATTAAATCAACAAAGCAAAACGTTCTGTGAGGTAGCCTATATCTAGGTCTCGACAATAGATGATATCTCCAGAAGGAAATAAGAAGAAGAGAGGGAGGGAAGAAGAAAAATATATTAGAAGAAGTAAGGAAGAGGGGAGAGAAAAAAAAAAAAAAAAAAGAAGAGAAAGGGGGGGGGGGGAAGGAAGCTGGATGATGGGTGGGGATAGGAAATGATTGTCTTAAAGGCATATAAGTAGAGGGAAGTGGATCACAATCCAAAGGACCAGGAGGTTTTAATCATAGGGACATAGGGTCCCATCGGTGTATTGACTTGGACAGAAGTTACAGAGGCTATTAGCCTGATAAGCGCTAATCCGGACAGAACTCCCAAATCAGGGCATGTTGATCTTCAGTACCGTGACATGAGAACACATAGGCTTCCATTGATCTGAGATATTTTAGGGTTTCCACAATTTGATCCCAGCTTGGGGAGGTCAACTGCAGCCACATCCTAGCAATAGATAGTTTTAATTGCAAGAAATCAAGTAGACACAGAAACTTTTCTGTGGAGCAGGTAACTTAGGAGGTAAGATGTGAAACAAGGCCATACTAGGTGTAGATGGTATGAGAAAACCTTTAGTATTACAATAGTGAATTGCTTTTTGCCACAATGGTATAATCACAGGCAGGACCACCAAACGTGGGGGGGGGGTGCCTAGGGCATCGCAGCCTCTCCAGCACTTGTGTAGAATTTGTGTGCGAGATCTTAAATAAGCGGATCGGCGTCAGATGCCTCTGCAAAAGCACTTTGAGAAACAACTCGTATAATGTGACACAATGCACCGTTTTTCTGGTTTAGTTGGGTCGCCAAATGCCACACCTGTGGTTCATGGGTTACATTTAGGGAAGATTCCCAGCTCTTTATCGGTGAGGATTTGAGAAAAACTGGAGAACTTAGTATGTCCTGGTAAGATGATGAGAGTAATTTCTTAAACGAGAGTTTAAGACCCATTTCGACTCCCACTTGGTTCTAGGACGCAGTAGGGCCCTTTGTCAAAAACCCCAAGATTTAAGGAAAACTACGTAGTCTCCAGAACTCAAAATGGAGGGGGAGCGGTGGATGGTATTTTCAGAGGAAAGCCTGGTAGGAAAGCATGCTGGGTCCCTTCATAAAGGTCCGAGATTTTAATTATACTCCAGCGTCCTCCCAAAGGAGTGGGTGGGTATCCGGTAGAGCAAGAAGGAGGCTTCTTATCGTATGAGACGGAGACGGATGAGGCGCAATCGTGGGTAAATTATGATCTTATCCCAAAATTTTAAATTGGTTTTTACTATAGGGTTTACTAGAGCCATTGTTGGCCTAGTGTGCGCCGGGAGCCAAATCAGGTCTGCAAGAGTAACCCCCCGGTGGGAGGGAAGCTTGTTCCAATTCTGCCCATCGACTGCAAGCTTGGTGAGCCCCACTGAGTCACATGTGATAGACGAGCGGCTTCATGATAGTAGAGAATATTAGGGGCAGCTGCCCCTCCTGAAAGTATGGGCTGTTGTAAGGTGCTAGTGGCAATTCTAGGAACTTTAAATGTCGCCAAATAAATTTATTACACCCCTGTTGAATTTTCGGATTAGAGAACTTAGATATCGGGATAGGCAAAGATCTAAAAGGTAAGTCAGCTTAGGCAAAAGGCTCATTTTAAATGCGGCTATGCGCCCCAACCACGACAAGGAGCGAACATTCCATGTTTCCGTGGCTTTCGATATTTCAGCCAGCAGAGGGGAGAAATTTAGTGAGAGAATAGTAGGGATACTATGGGACAGACACACGCCTAAATGCTTAACATGTGAGGTAGGGACCAACGAAATTTGTATGTCTTCTTTAACTTAATCAACGTTTCCAACGGGACATGAATGGCATAAGCCTCCGTTTTGGAGACATTAAGCTTGTAATAGCTAATTGAAGCAAACCTTTCCAATAGTGCAAAGAGTGTGGCAAGGAACCGATAGGATCTGAAAGTAGTATTGTAGGTCATCGGCAAATAAGGCTGTAGTTTGGGTAGTACGATATACGTCCACTCCTATTATATGGGGGTGAAGCCGAATGGCCAGCGGCTAGTGGTTCCATCACGAGAGCAAAATTGAGCGGTGACAGCGGGCAGCCTTGTCTCGTGCCATTTGTGATCTCAAAGGGATCAGAAGCAGAACCCAAGACCTTGAACTGTGCCGTGGGGCTGGAATACAAAGCCGCTATAGAAGTTATTAAAAAAGGTTGGTAAGCCGAACCTCCTCACGGACTGCAAACATATAATCCCAGTTCACCCTGTCGAAAGCTTTTCTGCATCCAACGACAGGGGTGACACACGGTAAGCTTAATTCCTGAGCAGCAAAATATATATTCAATAAGTCTCCTGGTGTTGTCGGGTCCCTCTCGGCCTTTGACAAAACCGACCTGGTCGCAATGACCAGCTGGTAATAAGGAGTTAAGACGAGTAGCTAAAATTTTTGCGTACAACTTGACATCAAGTTCAACAATGAGATCGGACGGTAACTGGTAACATTCCCGTAGGGTCCTTCCCTTGTTTAGGTAATGTAATAATCGTTGTGGCCCTTCAAAATTCGGCCGGGAAAGTGCCACTTGAACTAGCCTTAGAGAAAAAACTAACAAAGGTGGGAACAAGCTGCGCTTGGAATTTCTTGTAGAAGAGATCTGAGAAGCCGTCCAGGGTTC
Source organism: Bombina bombina (assembly GCF_027579735.1). NCBI lineage: Eukaryota > Metazoa > Chordata > Amphibia > Anura > Bombinatoridae > Bombina > Bombina bombina. The sequence continues at coordinate 1,097,213,907 of NC_069502.1, read as the reverse complement.
CAGGCGATTTGAGGGCTCTTAAGGGAGAGAATGGCGGGTTTTAATTTCACACCTGAGATGGGGGATAACAGCTCCTCTGCTTGGAGGTCATTCGTCACCGGGAGGTCTAACTTGGATAAGAAGTCATTGATGCTATCCAGGGTAGGAGGTGGGATCTGTTATATCCTTCGACAGGGTTGTAAAGAGGGACAGATAGTAATTTGCGAAGGTCGCCCCTATCTCGCGTGGATGGGTTACAACTTTACCTCCTGTTTTTTAGGGAATGTATACGAGCCGCCGACTGTGCGTTTGGCGCAGCCGATTAGCTAAGAGCCTATCCGCTTTATTGCCTTTAAAATAGAAAACCTCTTTGAGTCTAAGGAGCCTAGTCCGTCGACCATTCCGTTTCTAATTGGACTAGTTTCGTCTTAACAGCTATCAACTGTTCATACAGACATGGTGTGGGATCCTTTTTATGTTCAATAGTGAGGTTGCGGAGAGATAGCGTTAATTTGAGCCAGAGATTTACCTCTGTTTTTTTTTGTGCCGCTGCTATTTTCATAAAGGACCTCTTACATACGCCTTTAATGATGCCCATAAGGTGAAATCGTCTACCTCTCCATTATCATTAATTCGGAGAAACTCAGAAATATCCCTAGATATATTAGCTGCTACACTAGGGTCCGAAAAAACAGATGGGGAAAGACGCCATGTTGGGATGCGTTGGAGTTCTAAAGGGGATTTAAGAATGATATTACGGGGTCGTGATCCGACCAGGGGCATTGAGAAATCCATGATCTAGAAATGCAGTCTAATAGTCCCGGTTCACAGAAGAAAAAATCTATCCGTGAATAAGAATGGTGGACCGACGAAAAATATGTATAGTCTCGTGAAGTCGAATTAAGAGCTCGCCACACATCAAATAAGTTAAATTGACACATAAGATTTTTAAATTTGTACGATAAGTCCGCCACGGCCTTGTCACATTTATGAGAGTCAGCCCTTTTTTTGTCCAAGAGGGGGTCCCACACAGAGTTAAAGTCCCCTGCAAGAAGAAGGGAACCCTGCCGTAAGCTTTCCACTTTATGTAGAAACTTACGCAAAGTCGCAATGTGTTGTTTGTTTGGTCCATAGTAGGAAGCTAATGTGTAGATCACTCCGTCTAATTTACAGAGGAGAATAAAATATCTTCCTTGTTGATCTGTTTCTAAATGAATAGGTTCATATGCTATATCCTTATGTATAAGGACAGCAACCCCTCTCGATTTCTGCGAGAAGCTTGAAGTCTCCACCACGGGGAACAATTTAAATCGTAGGGGGGTTACCATATCCCTTAGCCAATGAGTCTCTTGGAGAAAGACCAACTGGGCTCTACTCTTGTGCAAAGATCTCAGCAGCATACTTCTTTTGGTCGGGGAGTTTAGCCCCCTAACATTCTGTGTGATACAGGTGTACGGCATGGTGCCAAATGTCGAGGAACCTTATAGGTGGATGAATTGAAGGGTAGGAAGGAGGAAAGGGGTAGGGGAAGCGAATGGAGGGGGTAGGGAGAGGAAAAAAAGGGGGAAGAGAGAAAAAAAAAAAAGGGGGGGGAACAAAGAAAGAAAGAGAGGTAAAGAGGTGAAGAGAAAGTAGAGAGGAAAAGAGAACGTAGATATCACAATAGAGACCTTATCTGGGAGTCATAACCTAATGTCACAAAACAAGGTTGTGCGGTATATAAAAAGGATAACTGCCTTGATAGCCTCTGAAGGCAAAATTCAGAGTACTTTAAAGGGGGGGGGGAGAATTTTAAGCCACCGTGACTTACAGACAGTCAAGGGTGGGTTATATGGGGTGTGATATAGGAGATGTTATAGAAGAAGGAGGAGGGGGGGAACCACATTGGGATGTGCATTTATGGGGGAGAGAGAAAAGAAAGAGAAGAAAAAAAAAAAAATTGGGGGGAAAGGGTAGTATGTTTAAGCAACTAGTAGATATGAGGAGAAAGCAGGGCAGAGCACTTCAGGTATATATAAGATATAAAAAACATAACATTTATAATTGGAACCACACATAAGGATGGCATATAATCAAACATATTTATAAGTGACTCGTCCAGAAACATAGTAAAAACATTTTTAGCAAAATGATATTATATAGTGGTCCCTGGTGTGCCCCTCCACAGTGGAGTAGATCCTGAAACCATAATAATCATACAGTATCATTTAAACATGTAACACTTATGAAACAGAACTTCTACATCTTCTTAACTGGGAACTCAGTTCTAGGTACTAAGGAAGAGGAGAGAAAAAAAAAAAAAAAAAAAAAGGGGGAGAAAAACACTATATGCGGACAATCAGTGGGCCTGGAGAACAATGTAATGTGAGCACTTATATTAAAGGTATAGAGAGAGATAGTGTGTACAAACGAAGCATCAAATGTGAACATTGAAGTAAATGACTAACTAGACACACTTAAAGCTAACTTGCCTAAAACAAAGTTAAAATATATCAGGGCTTCACCAGCCTTCAAACGTGTACTTCTATAATTTAAACTGAACAGTTGATAGAACGAGCAAACAACAACACAGCAATAATGAGCAATATATGGTTGAGCGCACACATAAGGTGTAGTCATCCAAGGCATAAATAGACCCTATTGAAACACACAAAAAAAAAAAAATCACAATCGCATATTATACATTACAGCCTAGCAACAGTATGAAGTTACTCGGAGATGCCTGAAACAAAAAGAAAGGTTAGTATACATATTACCCTACAAACAGTCCTTATTCAGTCATCTTCTGCTTCCTGTGTAGAACCAGAAGGGTCTGTATTAGCTGAAGACCCCAGTGCAGAGGAGGCCCAAGGTTGAGCCGAGGGGTTCAGGGGGTCTCTCAGAGGACAATCATTTGAAGTTGAGGTGTCCCATAGTTTCATGAGTCGTTGGCTCTGATCGAGTGTAGTAACAATGTGTTGTTGATTGTCTTTGTGGACTATAAGTCTGGTGGGGTGACCCCATCAATACTTGATATCATGAGTCCTCAGAAACTTAGTAAAGTCTCTATATGTCTTCCTCTGCTGGAGTGTGTGATAAGAGAGATCAGCAAACACGGCAATATCTTGGAATTTGGTTGGAAGGGTAGGCTTAGTGAGAGATGCTCGGACTATCCTTTCTTTGTATGTAAAAAAGTGCAGTCTTACAATGACATCCCTTGGCTTGTCTGATGATAAACTTCTAGGTCTTAGCGCCCTATGAGCTCTATCAATAAGGCCCTCGGTTGTGTCAACAGGACGAGCAAGTTGTTCAAAGAACTCTGCCAAAAAAGGAGTAAGATCCCCAGGGGCTATGCTTTCTGGAATACCTCTCAGTCGTAAATTGTTTCGACGGGAGCGATCCTCCATATCTGCTAGTTTGTCCTCCAGGCAGATCATCTGTTCAGCTAAACTCTGGGCATAAGCCAGAACATTGGCCTGGTCAACAGCCATGTCCTCTTGTTTCCTCTCTACAGTATCCACTCTTTCTGAAGTTGAAGTGAGGTCTCTGCGAAGGTCCGCTAGAGAGGCAGTTACCTGAGATTGGAAAGCTGAATGATGGGCAGCTAGTAGAGATTTGAGAGAGTCCAGGATAAAAGTAGGGGTCACTGTAGCAGGAGCTGCCTCTTGAAGTGCTTGAAAAGTAGAGGCCACAGTATCTCCTTCCGCTTGGGACATGTTTGAATCCTCCTGTTGGTCATCTGGAGATGCGGGGGATATAGTGTGGAAATGATCCGCTACTGTTCTTTTAGGCCCAGTCGCTAATGCCTTAGACTTTCTTTTATTCAGATGTGCCATAATTGTAGAGTTCTGTTGAGTAGTAGGGAAGGATTAGTAGTAAAGATAATTAGAGTTTCGTTGCTCTCGTGTCCTTCTACCCCACTCCGTTATTAACACGGCTAGGCTGAAACTGCAGGTAAGGTTGTAGGAAGTAAATAAAAACAGGCAACAAAAAAGATAAATAAAAAGGAGCAAAATAAAGAGGGAAAAAATATGCACAGTGATTCACATCACCCCCTCCTCCTTAGCTTTAGCACATTAGCCACTCATTTGTATATGTTATCCAGGCTAGCAATTGAGCTGCTGGCAGCAGCGTTTACCATAGGTAGGGCACAAATAAAACACCAACACTGCTCGGCCCTAATGATATCCTCCTTTAATGGTTACTTATAATAATTTTAGCGTGTGGTACGGGCCTTATTGAGATCTGAGTAGTAGTAGTAGGTCCCTTGGGAAAAGTCAGCAATTTCTTGTAGTGTGAGTGCTTGAAGCCGCAATATATGATAGAAAGTTCAATAGGCTACTTGTTAGATTTTAGATAGTAGACAATTGGTGTGACAAACCAGCTTACGTACTGTTTACATAGGCCCCTCCAGCTTGGGCCTAGTTTAGCACTATGGGGTCTGTGCAAAGGGCAATCAGACAGAATGATATGGCATACAAAAAATAGGGTAATCTATATAGATATTGGCTCACAGTCTATATTAATCCTGCGTGCTTCTCAAGGTAGCATATGTGTTCAGAGCTGAGAGCTATGCCACGTGGTCTGAATGTATGTCTCTGCGAGCAGTCGGGAAAATGGCGCCTTTACGCACCCCCCTCAAAACAAGTATGGGTATGTAGATGCCTGCGTGGTTTAAGTGACCGTCGGTCAGCTTACCCAGTGAGCCTCCAGTCCAATGCAGGGCAATCGGTAGGTGCCGCTTTGTCCTCTCGGAGCACTCTAATTATCTGTTGTCCCTCGGGGCCTAAACAGCTCAGCCCCGGTCTGATGTGCAAAGATTTCCCACTATCCGGTAAGTGCGGTTACTCTCACCGTAGGGCAAAGTCTGTGTGCCGTGTCCGCAGCGGGGCTCCAACTTCCCCAATCAGCGCCCTCGCCACTTGTAAGCTCCGATCTCTGTTGCTCCACAGGGCCGCAATGCAGCTCGATTGCTTAGTTCCGGTTGTGCTCCGTTAGGATGGTGGGTATTATAGTGGGATCAGAATACCGGTTCTTACAGTAATATCTGTGTTTGTTTAGCACTCCAGCCGTCGGAGCGGAGCCCCGACCCTCCGGCGTCTGTCACGAGTGCTTGCGGTCTCTGAGTGCTTAATAGTCCTTAACCCCTGTCAGCGTTCTTTGTATAAAAGGCAGGATAAACTGTCTATTTGCTTGGGGTATAAGTTAATATCACAGGTAGGGAAGAAGTTAATAACTTAATTTAGCTATTTTTAAGTTTTTCAGTGAGATTAGAGCAGAGCTCTCCTAAGATGCGTCTATCCTGCTTGGCAGTTAGCTCCGCCCCCCCATGTGCACTATTTTTATTAGACAGTGTTAATATGAGTGTAACTGTACTTTGTTATGTATTTTTGAAGTGTTTTGTGCAACTTTTATGTTTCGGAAAACAGTTAACCACAGCTCTGAGATTGTGTTAAGGTTTGAAGCGTAAAGGACGATTGTGCTAGTGCAATCATGATTTCGCACCACTTGTAATATCAGCACAATGAAAAAACGTTTGCGCCTTGTAATCTAGCCCATAATTTGATGAAACAAAATACTTTTTGAGCTCTCAGTTTATATAGAAACAGAAAAAAGAAAAGAAGAAAAAAGCAGTAAGCATAGTTAAAGATATTTAGAAAATTGAAATGCAACACATTCATCCATTGATAAATGATATCATGATATAAAAAAATAAATTATATATTTTATTCATTTTTATATGTGTATGAGGTATCTTTTTATAATGTTGGATTCAATTATTGCTGCTATTATAACATATTCCTTAGTGAATATATACATTTAGTTTCCTTTATACAAGGGTAAAATAAAAACATTTGCGTAACTGTGGTTTTACTAATATATATACTCTATAAAAAATTAAATGTTTTTCTAGTTATTAAAAGTGCTGTCTCTGGGCTAGATTACAAGTGGCGCTCTAATGTTAGTGCAGAACACGATAGGCAATATCACAAACACGTTAACTAGCGAGCGTATTACAAGTTGAAAGTAAAAAAAATTCTCTCAATGAATTTGTGCACCTGAACACCTAGTAAAAATGTAAGGGTTAAAAAAGCATGTTCATCAAACACATCAAAAACACTTTCAAATAAACTATTACAATCATATATACACTTTATGATAAAAATATTTCATATAAATAATATTAATAAAAAGGGTTAAAAGGGATAGGATATCTGCTTGGAAAGGGTCCATAAAGTATGTGTTTATATATATATATATACTGCATATGTGTGTGTGTGTGTGTGTGTATGTATATATATATATATATATATATATATATATATATATATATATATATATATAGGTTAGTAGGACAAGTGCACTCTCACGAACAGTATCACGATTTGCCAGGGTGCATGAATGTGGGTAATAATAGCAAAAGATAGAAGACAGCACTCTCTGGTCTTAAATACAAAGGTTGTTTTATTTGTAGTGACGTTTCGGGGGAACCTTTCCCCGAAACGTCACTACAAATAAAACAACCTTTGTATTTAAGACCAGAGAGTGCTGTCTTCTATCTTTTGCTATATATATATATATATATATATATATATATATATATTATACACTGCTCAAAAAAATAAAGGGAACACTAAAATAACACATCCTAGATCTGAATGAATAAAATATTCTAATTAAATACTTTGTTCTTTACATAGTTGAATGTGCTGACAACAAAATCACACAAAAATTAAAAAATGGAAATCAAAATTTTCAACCCATGGAGGTCTGGATTTGGAGTCACACCCAAAATTAAAGTGGAAAAACACACTACAGGCAGATCCAACTTTGATGTAATGTCCTTAAAACAAGTCAAAATGAGGCTCAGTAGTGTGTGTGGCCTCCACGTGCCTGTATGACCTCCCTACAACGCCTGTGCATGCTCCTGATGAGGTGGCGGATGGTCTCCTGAGGGATCTCCTCCCAGACCTGGACTAAAGCATCCACCAACTCCTGGACAGTCTGTGGTGCAAAATGAAGTTGGTGGATGGAGCGAGACATGATGTCCCAGATGTGCTCAATTGGATTCAGGTCTGGGGAACGGGAGGGCCAGTCCATAGCATCAATGCCTTCATCTTGCAGGAACTGCTGACACACTCCAGCCACATGAGGTCTAGCATTGTCTTGCATTAGGAGGAACCCAGGGCCAACCGCACCAGCATATGGTCTCACAAGGGGTCTGAGGATCTCATCTTGATACCTAATGGCAGTCAGGCTACCTCTGGCGAGCACATGGAGGGCTGTTCGGCCCCTCAAAGAAATGCCACCCCCACACCATTACTGACCCACTGCCAAACTGGCCATGCTGGAGGATGTTGCAGGCAGCAGAACATTCTCCACGGCGTCTCCAGACTGTCACGTCTGTCAAATGTGCTCAGTGTGCCCCTGCTTTCATCTGTGAAGAGCACAGGGCGCCAGTGGCGAATTTGCCAATCTTGGTGTTCTCTGGCAAATGTCAAACGTCCTGCACGGTGTTGGACTGTAAGCACAACCCCCACCTGTTGATGTTGGGTCCTCATACCACCCTCATGGAGTCTGTTTCTGACCGTTTGAGCAGACACATGCACATTTGTGGCCTGCTGGAGGTCATTTTGCAGGGCTCTGGCAGTGCTCCTCCTGTTCCTCCTTGCACAAAGGCGGAGGTAGCGGTCCTGCTGCTGGGTTTGTTGCCCTCCTACGGCCTCCTCCACGTCTCCTGATGTACTGGCCTGTCTCCTGGTAGCGCCTCCATGCTCTGGACACTACGCTGACAGACACAGCAATCCTTCTTGCCACAGCTCGCACTGATGTGCCATCCTGGATGAGCTGCACTACCTGAGCAACTTGTGTGGGTTGTAGACTCCGTCTCATGCTACCACTAGAGTGCAAGCACCACCAGCATTCAAAAGTGACCATAACATCAGCCAGAAAGCATAGGAACTGAGAAGTGGTCTGTGGTCACCACCTGCAGAACCACTCCTTTATTGGGGGTGTCTTGCTAATTGCCTATAATTTCCACCTGTTGTCTATCCCATTTGCACAACAGCATGTGAAATTGATTGTCACTCAGTGTTGCTTCCTAAGTGGACAGTTTGATTTCACAGAAGTGTGATTGACTTGGAGATACATTGTGTTGTTTAAGTGTTCCCTTTATTTTTTTGAGCAGTGCATAAATATATGTGTTTGTGTGTGTGTGTATGTGTATATATATATGTGTATATACATGTGTATTTATGTGTTACCTATAGACTGTGAGCTCTCCGGAGCAGGGCCCTCTTCCTCCTGTGCTAGATTTGTTTAGTTTTGTTATGTTTTGTATTTTATCACAAATCTTTGTCATTGTATACCACTATCATTGTACCCAGCGCTATGAAATTTGGTGGCGCTATACAAATAAATGATAATAATAATAATAATAATAATAATAATAATAATGTGTTCATATATGTAAATATGTATATACATATATATAAATATACACACACATATAAACACATATATTCACATTTTTACACATGTATATACATACAGTATATAAAAGTCATATCGAATTTGTTGCAAGCAAACCAGTGTCGTCTTCTAAAGCTTCTGTCCCTTTCCGGTGTATGTTTTCAGTTTGGTCTGAATAACAGGAAGCCAAAATCGGGGGAAAGCCCAACCCCATAATACCTGCATGCAATAGAAAAGATAGACCTCCGCTCCGGACCTCATTCAGCAATTTCTGTGCAGCTTCCAAAATAGGCACAGACTAGGCAGGTTAAAGTAAAAATAATTCATTTAATGTTCTATGTTAAAAAAGCTTTGCACACACCTCTAAGTATAGAGACCAACTGGTGCTTCCTCAAAGCATATATACACATATTTAATACATATATACATATGTACACATATTTAATTATATATATATTTGAGCCCTTTCCAGTTAAATACATTGAAACATGAAATATAATTTGTATTCAATTTTAATACTTTTAATGTGCTTTATTGTGTTTTGAATCAATACTTTACATTTCAATATTCTTCACATAGAAGAAAATTTTCTGTTTCTTTTTAAATATATATTTCTTTATATATCTGTTTATATATCTATACATGTATATATATTCTTATATAGACATACAGTTATAGATACATATTTTCCAAAAAATAATCATGTGAAGAACATTGAGAATGTAAATTATTCATAACTACCTTCAGCTTTAATGTTTTTGGTCTAATGCGGTGTTGGTTTAGGCCTTTTATTTGAACGGCATGCCTTATTAAAGGGACAGTATACACCAATTTTCATATAACTGCATGTAATAGACACTACTGTAAAGAAGAATATGCACAGACACTGATCTAAAAATCCAGTATAAAACCTTTTAAAAACGTACTTAGAAGTTCCCAGTTTAGCACTCTTGATGAAGTTAGGCTGGGATACCCCCAGTGAAATGGGCTGGTAAAGCAGAAAGGGTAGACACTCCCCCTATATGAAAAGACCCAATACACAACCAGGAGTCCGTAGACATCAGTATACATATAAAACTTTGGGGCTTGGTCAGGAGTCTGAAAATCAGCACAATGTTAAGCAAAACTATACATTGATACAAAAGCACTCCCAAATGAGCTATATAAATGTATCATCTACAAAACATTTATGCAAAGAAAAATCTCCCTTTAAAGTCTATGGGAGAAGAAATTAGCACGTTCACGATATCCGAAGTCCTGAAGTTAGCAAGCACGTTGAACTTTCACTCTCATGCTTACTTTTTACTTTCCCTCTTTAAAATTGTAGTTTTAGCGTGTGAGCATAAAAATTAGGTAGCGCGCCACTTGTACCCTGGCTATTTTTTTCTTAAACTAATTGCAACAATAATTTTTGACAATTAAAACATTCTTTTTTTATTATAATAGGTCAATTTTCTCACCAGTTTTTATACAGTAGGTTGATGAATTAGACCTATATCTCTGAAATTAGCCTTGATGAACCCTACTCTGATAAATCCTTAAAAATACTCAGGAACATTGTGTATGTATTAGTCCTTTATATTAATGTCCTACGCCTTCTAATGGTAATAGATTAAAACATGTGCAGCAGACTTCATGATTATGCAATACTGTTGAACTACCCTAGCATTATAAATCAGTTTACAATGGAAAACACACACTGCTTTTTCATGACATAGATTAAGCTTTGCTTACATATGGTCCTTGAAAGGCAAAGTCAATGATCTTGAATAAAGGCTTCCACCTGTTACTTTAAATCATTTACGGTATCGGTGAGCCTATTAATGTACCAACCCTTTTTTGAAGAGAGAAAGACATCAAAGGAAGTGAGGACAGATCAAATCTCAGGTAGGCATTTAGCCTAATGAGTACACATCAGGGATTCAACAAGCGTCACTAAGTTCCAAAACAGATGGTGGGAAAGAGACTGTGACAGAAATTATGTAATTAAAATGAATGTAGATTTTATCTTTAACTGAAACACAGCGTGTGTATCTATATTTTTTTAACACCATTGGTAAAAGTAATTATTCTAGTTATAGTTCTGGTGATAATTCTAGATAAGCTTTTCTTTTTTGTTTGTTTGCATATATGTTTTTGCCTTGTTAAATTGCTTGTTACTAGCTACTAAAAACATACTTATTAAATATATATTACATTAATTTTGGCATAGAGAGCAGGTGTAACCATGACAACATTCAAATTGATTTCATATTATTTTCATATATATATATATATATATATATATATATATATATATATATATATATATACATGAAAATATATACTGTATACTGTGTATGTATATATATATATATATATATATATATATATATCAAAATAACAAGAGTATTGCATTGAGCAATGATACTTTTTTTATTGGACTAACTATACATTTATAAGTTGACAAGCTTTCGGAAGAGTTCCTTCCTTTATCAAGAGTATTGCTTCAGACTTGATAAAGGAAGGAACTCTTCCGAAAGCTTGTCAACTTATAAATGTATAGTTAGTCCAATAAAAAAAGTATCATTGCTCAATGCAATACTCTTGTTATTTTGATATCTAAATCTCTGGACTAACATGGCTACTGCAATCAACGTATATATATATATATATATATATATATATATATATATATATATATATATACAGGTGGCCCTCGGTTTACACCATTTCAGAATAACAACCGTTTTTTTTCCAGTCATGTGACTGCTATTGAAAAGCATTGAGAAGCAGTGCATTTATTAAAATAGCCAGTAGGTGGAGCTGTCTGCTTGTGTTGCAGCAAAGCCAAGCATGCTGAAATTAATCAATTTAACCAGACCTGAGCTATCAAGCAGATTTCAAAGGAACAAGATCTTCCTGTCTATAAATCAGTCCAGATTGGAATGCATAGAAAGAACTGTTTTCAGAAAAATGCAAGTGAAGTCTCTGTTTTGTGATTATTTTATTAGCTTTATAATGCGGTTTAGCAAATGTTTTTGTTCATTTAACTTAGTTTAATTATATATTCTGTGTTGTGTGATTATTTTATTAGGTTTATAATGCTGTTTAGCATTTAAAGTCTTCATTTCAAAGCTTTAAAAATAATGTATTAGGTGTTACTTATGACAATTTTGAGAGGGGCCTGGAACCTATCTCCCTCACTTCCCATTGACTTACATTATAAACTGGGTTTCAATTTACAACGGTTTCGATTTACAACCATTCCTTCTGGAACCTAACCCCAGCCTAAACTGAGGGCTACCTAATATATATATATATATATATATACAGTATATATATATATATATATATATATATATATATATATATATATATATTTCAAGTGATGGTGTAAGTGCACTCACACCAACTTATGCAACTTGTCAGGGTGCTGTAAGATAATAGATAAACTGTAGCAAAGAAGCACTCACTGAACGATTCCAACTGTGACAAAAGACTTTAATTCAAACGAGTGACGTTTCGGGACAATAACAGTCCCTTCCTCTGACAAGCTAACAATGTGAAAAGCAGGCCTTAAATAGGCTCCAAAAATACCCTCCCCAAAAGTGTGACCAATCACGGTCAAGGTAACAAAACCTATCTTACCCAGTAACAAATAGTGATCGATATTACAATAGTGCAAAGTAAGTTAATCAAGTGAGTTAAAACATAGGACCCCGTGTTGCTAATAGAGTGGGGGGAATAATCACAGTTCAACCCTTTCTAATCAGCTGCTAAACGACCATAAACAAAGGAAAAAACGAAGAAAAAACGAAGAAAAAACCATATTATGTGAGGATCGTAATTCAACCAATCAGTGTGATCCCAGTCATGTAGATCGTAATTCCACCAATGGGCCGTCATCAGACTTGTGGGAATTATAATAGTACCAATCAGCAGCCTAATAGCATTCTGTATCAGAAGCGTCATACCATTACGCTTTCCAGATACGCCCACCTGTCACTGACTATGCCCGTTGCCTATAGCAACACAGTAAAAACATTTTGCTAAATCGGATCAGATCGCTACTTGCCAGTCATGGACAGATGCAGCGATACGCTCGCCATAGAGATCACAGCGGCTTTCGCATATCGGATAACAAAGGCGTTGCACAGCCAAAATAATGCTGTTAAAGAGATGGCGAGATCCGACCAATCAGCCGTGTGTCCACACCCCCATGGGCGTAACAAGATCATCACTGTGTTATTGTCCGCCTCTGTGCCTCTGTATCAGAGATGGGCTAATCTATTAAAATAATCACACTCGTCTAAAGGTGACAAGCAGTTTCCATCCTGGGCCACACATAGACTGTCAATGGCGAACACGGCTATATTCGTGTAACACTACCAATAAATTTATAATACCTGTCTGTTTCAACGGTTGCTGCATGCAGACTCCTATGCTGTGCATCAAACAACATCCTAAGAATAAAGTGTAAACAGTGTAAATAGAAACAATATATGTAAAAAAGGGGGACCTATATGTATAAAACCTATATGTATAAAACCACATATAAGCTATTATATATCCATAGAGAGTAATCACAAAAAAGTGAAAAGTATAAACAAATCTTAGTTGTATATTTCATAACAACCAACTGTTGTTTCTAATACCTATCTATTTCCACGGTCGCTGCATGCAGACTCCTATTCTGTGCATCAAACAACATCCTTAGAGTAAAGTGTAAACAGTGTAAAAAAGGAACTATATATACAAAACGGGAAACCTATATACATATAATCTATATGAATAAAACAACATATAAGCTATTATATATCCATAGTAAGTAATCACGAAAAAGTGAAAAGTATATCACTGTCGGTTCCTTGTAAAGGCTCCGCCAGCCTTGTATCTAACCATAATTGTGGCACCGATTATGGGATTGGTGTGAAGTAGACCACCCAAGCTAAATAGCAACACGGGGTAAGCACAAAGTGAATATAATTAAAATTAAAATTGAAATAATGTTAAAATTAATTCGTCCATATAATGGACACAATATTAACAACATGATGTCAAGAGAACCACCTATGGATATTACATAGGGGCAATATAGGACAGAGAAATCAGCATTGTCTTCGGTTACATTGTGCTTTTAGATCAATCAACTGTATTCAGGGTCTGGAAAAATAGTAAAATAAAAATAATAATAATAATAATAATAATAATAATAATAAAGATAAATAAATAAAATACAATAAAATAATAATAAAACAAAATGAAATGAGATGATAAATCAATGAAAGTAAATAAAATGAACTAAAATCAATAAATCAATACATAAATCAAAATAAATAAATAAAGAAAATAGACTAAAATAAAATAAAATAAAATAAAATGAGATAAACTAAATAACATGAAATAAAATAAATTAAAATAAACTAACCAAAACAAAAATAAAATAAATATAAATAAAATATAAAAATATAAAATAAAGAAATAAAGAAATAAAGAAAAATAAAGAAAGTAAATGAATAAGATATAAAAGTCGAGGGAAAACAAGGGGGGAAGAAACTGTAGAAGAAGAAAAAGCCAGTAGTAAATAAGACAGAAACAGCCACCATACAGAAAATGAAACCACATTAAATAAAATACGGGGGAATCAAGAAGTCAAGTTCGAGAGGAAAGAGAAATAGAGATAGAATAAAGACTAAGAACAAATGGATCATGAGCTCTCATTGAAATGGACATCAATATTCATATAGACTGGGTCTCAGCGTTCATAAATAACATTGCCATCCTGTGTGGGTGTTGAGACCCCTGGGACTGAGGGTACCAAGTTCATAGATCCACCTTGATTCTTTGCGGAGTAGCATGTTATCTCTGTCTCCCCCCCTCCGTGGGGTCGGTACGTGGTCGTTGACAGTGTGGCCTGACTCCAGGAAGTGCCTTGCGACCGGTTGATCTGCCTTTTTGTTTCTTATGGCCAAACGAATGCTGGACCTGTGGTTGGCCATTCTCGTCCTTGCATCGTCGGTTGTTTTGCCAATATAAAATTTCCCACAAGGGCAGTTCAAAAGATATATTACATATTGGGTGGTGCAAGTCAGATAGTACTTGATCTCGTATGACCTGTTGCTTTCAGGGTGGTGAAAGTGGGAGCCAGTGATCATCCCACTACACGTCACACAACTAATGCAGCGGTAGCACCCTTTCTTTTTCGTCCTCAGCCATGTCCTTACACCCCCTTCTGGATTGACATCTGCTTTCACAAGATGATCCCTCAGATTTCTTCCTCGACGAAACCCTATCCTTGGTGCCTTCCAATTCTTGAAAGGCAGGGTATGGTCTGCTTCAATCAGTTTCCATTCATCCTTAATCGTATGGGTTAGGGGTATAATGTCTGGTGAATATGTGGTCACAAAGGTGAGTTGATCTCCTTGTTTAGATTGGGACTCTTCTCCTGGTACACTCGTACATAACACTCCTGATTTAATCTCTAGCAGATCCTTATGCTTGTATCCTCTCTCCCTAAAGCGCTCTGTCATATCCTGTAGTTGTTCTTCACACAATACCTCATTGGTATTATTTCTAATCACCCGTTGGTACTGGGCTTTAGGGATATTGTGTATAAGGCTAGGCTGGTGGCAGCTTCTGGCATGCAGTAATGAGTTTCGGTCCGTAGCTTTACGGAACAAAGTTGTACCCAATCTCCCATTCACCTTGAAGACCCTCACATCAAGGTAGTCCACCGTGGAATGACTGATTGTGTGGGTAAATACAATGGGGCTTTCAAGTGTATTCAGATCCTCAATCCATTGTGTTAGGCTATCCTCTCCATCAGACCATACCAGGAACAGGTCGTCAATATATCGACAGTAGTACCTGATGTTAACATTGTTGAAGATCTTCATAATGGATGTCTCATAGAATGCCATAAACAGGTTGGCCAGCGATGGGGCCACATTGGACCCCATCGCTGTCCCTGAGATTTGTAGGTAAAATGTAGAGTCAAAAAGGAAGTAGTTCTCCCTCAGGCATAATGAAAGGAGGCAGATGATAACTTCTTCTGATGGGCCAATGTATGCTGCCTTCCTGAGTGCATGTGTAACTGCTGTGATGCCATCTTGATGTGGGATGACCGTGTAAAGGCTAGACACGTCAAGAGTGACCAAAAGGTCTCCATCAGTGATGTCCTCCAACTTCTTGATGCCCATGATGAAGTCATTTGAATCCCGTATGTATGATGGCAAGGATTGCACCAAAGGCTGTAGGTAATGGTCAACAAATTGAGCTAGTGGTTGAAGTAGCGAACCCCTCGCTGAGACAATGGGTCTCCCAGGAGGGTTATAGGCATTCTTATGTACCTTCGGTAGAGTGTATAGCAGGGGGATTATTGGATGTTTCCGACTTAAGAAATTATAATCTTGTTGTGTGATAAGTGCCCTCTCTTTGAACTCCATTAGTATAGTGTCAATTTTCAGTTTAAGTTTCACAGTTGGATCGCCCCTGAGTGGTGTGTATGTCTTTTTATCAGACAGTTGTCCAAGAATCTCTTGCTTATAGTATGCGGTGTCCAGTAGGACTATCGCCCCACCTTTGTCCGCTGGGCGAATCACTACTGAGGTGTCTTCTTTCAAGGTTTTAAGAGCTGTCCTCTCACTCTTGGTGAGATTATCTCTGATCCTCATTTTAGGTCTGTATATATATATATAAATGCAAAAAGAAAGCACTCACTGAATTTTCTTCAAAATGTGACAAATGATTTTAATGCAGTTTGTGACGTTTCGGGACAGCAACAGTCCCTTCCTCTGACTGTTGCTGTCCCGAATCGTCACAAACTGCATTAAAATCATTTGTCACATTTTGAAGAAAATTCAGTGAGTGCTTTCTTTTTGCATTTCTACAATTCACCGTACAGCACCCTGATAGTTGTGGAACGTTGGTGAGAGTGCACATACACCCATCTTTGCTTATATATATATATATATATATATATATATATAGATAGATATAGATATATATACAGTATATATATATATATATATATATATATATATATAAAACAAAAAATAGAAGGCATTTACGGGATTTAACAAGGGGTGTAAACACTTTATTTTTTATTTTTGTTATAGTTGCATATTTATAGTGCATCCCGGTACAATAACCGTTGCCAAGAGCGCTAGGCCATACTGAACTTGTATATATGTATATATATATAAACAAAGAATTCATTTTCTTATGTTGTCATTCTTTTTCTTTACAGCATACATTTTTCAGAGTTCTGTACATATAAAAAAAAACATAAAGTTGAATTGTCCAGAGTACTAGCTGAAGTATAATTATGCACATCATCAAAATTACAAGAAGAATTTTTACTGTTTTTAAAGTACTTGTCAATGATTACAAACATGTCTCAAAGGACATTGTTGAAAAGACTTGCAATAATCTTTCTCATTATAATACCCAATGTCTTTCATCTTAGATATTATTCCATCGTTTCCTTCACCTCTACTTTCTCCCTAACTTTCCTCATATGCACCTGAAGACTTTTCATCTTACCTGAATAGCAGAATATCATCCATATTAATATTTAATATAAAACCATCATAGCTGTAAGAAATCCTAGAAGACAAATCAACAGAAGGCGCCCATAGCAAAGTATAGTCTAAGAAGATGAAAGCAACAAACAATGGATGGAAATTCACTCACATTTGTTTAAGCACTGCCAAGTGCTATATGTGCATGCCAGATATTCAGGAGTAGTTTGGCTAACTTGCCTCTTGTATCAAGAACTGAAAGATAAGTCTCCTTCCCAAAGGCAAAGGGGATGGAGGGGGAATGTTTTTTATGCTTATTTTATTGGATCCTTATGTGTATAAAAGGCTTGCACAAATGTTGTTGAAATTTCAGCCTGATTAAACAGTGGGATACTGTGAAATGCGTCGCTGTTGATATATTTTGATATATTAAATATGTTTTAAATATCTAAACATCCTTTGCACATTTTATTGGATTTGGGACTGATGCAGTTAAACTAACCAACATCATACCAGACCTGGGATCCAGTTTTTATCATTTGCCTTTGGGAAGGAGACTATGGGCACCTTCTGTTGATTTGTCTTCTAGGATTTCTTAAAGTGAATTGCCATTCACCTGAGAAGAGCTGCCTACCTGTGTTCCAGACCCCTGGAGCTTGGTGTTTAAGAAACACTTTTTTGGGAACACTGATCACAATCTCCTTATTGACTCTCAGGACTTTAGTACTTTTTAGATATTTTTATTTAGTACACAAAAAGGTTTATTGTATTTTGTTTTAAACAATTGTTTTTATATGTGATATGTCTGTTTCCACTAATTAATTGCACAAATTTCATTTAATTTGTAAGCACACACTTAATTTTTCACAGGTGCACCTATTTCACCTTCTTTTTGACATTCTTTAAAGAGTATTTATTATTTTCTTTCAATTCCTTATATTTGAGGAGTCAGAAGAATCTTATTCAAATCCTACACAATCTTATCCAAAAAAAGCCCAGCTGGAATTTGAGACGTCCTCCAAATGGCAGTGTTGTTTTCTTTTAATCCCTTAGATTTGAGTAGTCAAAAGAATACTATGCTAGTAATGTAAAACGCTATACATAAATTCCCACTGGGATTCTAAGCTTTGGATTCTGTTTAATCGTAGACCATGTTTTGCTAGTATACTGAATAAGACATTTTGGGCTAGATTACAAGTGGAGCGGTAGAGTTAAGCTTTTTGCACTAGTCGGGTTGCGTCCATATTACAAGTTCCCAAAAAACTTATTTTGCTCTACCGTTAAAGGGACAGTTTACTCAAATATTTTCTCCCCTTTAATTTGTTCACAATGATCCACTTTACCTGCTGGAGTGTATTAAATTGTTTACAAGTAGCTCCTTTACCCTTATATTGGCATTTGAAATAGTTAATTTAGCATGTAGTATCCCCACCTATTCTGAAAGTTTGTGGCCGCGCGTACCAGCTATAGATAAGCTTTGTAAACACAGCCAGCAGAAGAAATTACACTCCCAGTGTGATAAAGAAGAGATAAGGTAATAAAATGTTGATTTTCCATTGTTCTCTCAAAGTACTGGTGATTGGTTTATGGACAGATATAAGATAAAGAAGCAGGTATATGTGCACAATGTGATACAGTAATGAGATCTAATTATACCTACAAGCTCAACCCATTTTATTAGGTTGTGGCTTCAAAACACAAAATCAGAGCTTTAATATACAGAAATAAACCTTAAAAAGCAAATTTTCATACATTTTTTACCCTGCAGTTGGTAAAAAAAGCAATTGTAAACACATTAAGGGAAAAACTATTTTACAGTATACTGTCCCTTTAACCCAAAAAGCGTGAAAAACCTATTTTAAGTTTTCGCATTCCCCATAAAAATCCATGGAGAAAAAAATTGTGGAAAAAAAATACCCATTGTGCAAACAACATAGCATATGGTAGGAAACAATGAAATATTGTCCTAAGTTTTTAGAGATGCTAATGATGTTTCCAAGGGGCATTGCTGTAAGGATAAGATCATGTTCAAAATTATTGCTAATATATTATTTTGCTGTAAGGATGAGATCATGTTCAAAATTATTGCTAATATATTATTTTTCTGACCATACAGTTAGTAGGCGTTCCTGACATTAATATCTATAAAAGAATTAAGTACTATAATAGAAATATCGATTCATGCTTGAGATATGGTAAATGTAAATGTTTGTAAGTAGTAAAATGGCTGTTCTGTTTTTTTTTGAAAAGTAGACTTGCTTGGTAGAACCAGAGTTATCTGGAAACCTTAAAGCCTTTTTAAATATTTTTATTAGATATTGTTATTTTGAGAGTAACTGTACTTTGCTTCGCCAAACAGTTAACCAGAGCTCTGAGGAAGCGGAAATCCTTCTAGCGTAAATCGTGATTGCGCTAATGCGTTTATGTTGACTTTCAACTTGTAATACGAGCAGCAATAAAACCCTTTTCACTTGCGCGTAACTGTTAATACCCCACTCGTAATCTGGCCTTAATAGAGAGGTGATTAAGGGAGTTATAACAAGGGAGTTAGACAAACGAGTGGACAACACAGAAACAAGTGCATTTAAATCTCCCTAAATTAACTGCAAACATGCTACACTTTCTAATGTCTGCATTAACCTTTTCCTCCCTTCTTCTTAAAGTCACAGCTCTTCCTTTCACAAACAGCACTCAGACAATTCATATTTCTCCTTCTCTTCTACCTTCCTCCCTCTACAACACACATGAATGCTATTCATATCTCATATCCCTCAGCCAGTCATGCTTCACTAATCCTAAACTTAAACACTCACATAAGACACATTCTTATCTCCTTTTGGTCACCATCTTTCTTCTTCTTGCAGCTGGGGATGTCTCGCCTAACCCAGGTCCACCCTCTGCTTCCCTCAGCTCACTACCCCAAATGACACCTCATACACCTTGCCCACGTAACAATCTAAACCTCATTAACTGCATCTCTGATAGTACAACCCAATTCTCTTGTGCCATTTGGAATGCACGCTATGTATGCAATAAGCTTACATCTATTCACAACCTATTTATTTACGTTCACTTAACCTGTTAGCCCTCAATGAAACGTGGCTTTCCTCCTCTAACACAACTGCTGTAGCCTCTCTGTTCTATGGCAGCCTGCACTTCAGTCACACTCCGAGGCCAGGAGACAAACAAGGAGGGGGAGTAGGAATTCTCCTGTCTCCACATAGTACCTTTCACTGTATTCCTCCACTCCCTCTCTTTCCTTTTCATCTTTTGAAGTTCATGCTATCTGCCTCTTCTCCCCTCTAGCTCTTCGTCTTGCAGTTATTTATCAGACTCCCAGCCCAGCATCACAATTTCTGGACCACTTTGAAGCCTGGCTTCCACATATTCTCTCTTCTAATGTCCCTTCTCTCATCTTAGGGGACTTCAACAAACACACCCCATGATAATCCTAACATGCCTGCTGCCGCTAAACTTCTATCCCTCACCACCTCTTTTGGCCTGTCACAGTGGACAACATCTCCAACACACTGTGAGGGCAACTCTGTGAAGGCAACTTCACTAATCTCTGTGCCGTTTCCAACTTCCTTAACTTCCCCTTTCCTCTCTCTGACCACCATCTACTAACTTTCTCTCTTACTCTCTCTGCTACATCTTTGCAAGCCCCCAAGAAACTGCTACCTTACAGAAATTTATATGACTTGGATCACACAGACTTTTCCACTCAACTGAATAATCTGCTCTCTGACATTTCATCCCTCTATTGCCCAAACCTCATTGCTTTACAGTATAATTCGGCACTAAAATCAACAATTTACAAAGCTGCACCCTCCACTGTTCGTCGTACATCAATCACTCAACGGCAATTGTGGCACACTAAACAAACCAGATAGCTGATTTCCGGCATTATAAATTCATCCTTAAGTCCTACAACTCTGCGCTCAGCCTTGCCAAAACAACTCTATTTTTCCTCCCTTGTGTCATCTCATGCATCCAACCCCAGAAAGCTGTTCTCATCCTTTAACTCTCTTCCACGTCTGCCTGCACACCCACCCACTACCAACCTCACTGCTCAGATTATTGCTGATCACTTCAAAAAAATTTACACCATTAGAAAAGATATCTGCTTCTCACATCCTTCAAACACAGCAATCCTTAACAAAACTCTATGCTACTTCCTTCCTATAACAGAGGAAGAAGTTTCTGTACTCCTATCCTTGACTCATCTCACAACCTGCCCACTTGACCCTATTCCTTCACAACGTTTTCCCTCTCTCTCTCTGCTTCACTAAGCCCTACCCTATCTCATCTATTTAACCAATCTCTCACCGCTGGCACATTTCCAAACATATTCAAGCATGCGTCAATCATACTAATCCTAAAAAAGCCCTTGCTTGACCCCTCCATGCCTTCTAACTATCGACCGGTCTCCTTACTTCCCTTTGCTTCAAAATTATTGGAATGACTGGCCTATAATTGGCTAACTCAATTTCTCACAACTAACTCCTTACTTGATCCACTACAGTCTTATTTCCGCCCTAAACACTCAACAGAAACTGCTCTTGCTAAGGTAACAAATGACCAGCTAAAGCAAAAGGCCACTACTTCTTACTAATTCTTCTTGCCCTATCCGCTGCATTTGACACAGTCGACCATCCTCTCCTCCTAAAAATACTACATTCATTTGGCATCCGAGACACAGCCCTCTCCTGGTTTGCCTCATATCTCTCAAACTGCTCTGTTTCCGTTTCCTTTAACAACATATCTTGCGATCCTATGCCTCTCTCAGTTGGAGTACCGCAATGCTCTGTCTTGGGCCCCTTGCTTTTCTCTCTCTATACATCCTCCCTTGGAAAACGTATAGCCTCCTTTGGATTCAAGTACCACTTATATGGTCCGCTGTCTTGGGGTCACACTAGACTCAGAGCTCACATTCAACCCATACATACAAGCACTTACCAAATCCTGCCGTTCACACCTACGCAAAATTTCCAGAATTCGTCCCTTCCTTACTCAAACAACTACAAAAATACTTATTCATTCCCTCATTTTGTCACCATTGATTATTGCAATCTACTCCTAAATGGCCTTCCAAAACACCGCCTCTCCTCCCTCCAATCTATTATGAATGCCTCTGCTAGACTCATCCACCTACTTCGCCGATCTACATCAGCTGCTCCGCTCTGCCAGTCTCTACAATGGCTCCCCATACACTCCAGAACACAATTTAAAGTATTAACCCTAACTTCCAAAGCACTAAACAGTCTAGCTCCCAACTATATTTTCTCTCTCATCATGAAATATTCCCCATCCTGTCCTCTTCGATCAACCTCTGACCTACGTCTCTCCACTCCTGTTATCTCTACGTCCCACTCCTGCCTCCAAGACTATGCATGTGCTGCTCCTGTCCTCTGGAACTCTCTACCCTATTTATCATAAGACTGCCTCCAACCTTGTATAGCTTCAGACGCTCCTTGAAAACCCACCTATTCAGAGAGGCTTACCTTCTCTCCTCCATCCCTCATCTGAACCAAACTAATACATGAACTGCCAGACTCATTGCTGCAACTACAACTGATGTAACAAGCTACCCCAACCTTATGTCTCTGCACCCTAAACCTGTAGGTTTAGCAGGGCCCTCTTCCTCCTGTACTAGATTTATTTAGTTTTGTTATGTTTTGTATTTTATTAAAAATGTTTGTCATTGTATACCCTTATCACTGTACCCAGCACTAAGGAATTTGGCGGCGCTATACAAATAAAAGAAAAACAGGTTAGTACTATTAGTATTTTATTTACATATATCTTTTAAATGAATCTGACAGTTCATTAAAACATGACAAGTTGAGAAGATTTTTTTTTATCTAGAAATATAAAGAGAGAAAAAAAAGCAGTACACTTTTAGGGGCATATTTATCAAGCTCTGTATGGAGCTTGATGCCCCGTGTTTCCGGCGAACCTTCAGGCTCACTGGAAACAGAAGTTATGAAGCAGCGGTCTAAAGACCGCTGCTCCATAACCTATCCGCCTGCTCTGAGCAGACGGACAGAAATCGACAGAAATCAACCCCATCGAATATGTTCTGGTTGATTGACACCCCCTGCTAGCGGCCGACTGGCAGTGAATTGGCAGGGGGCGGGATTGCACCAGCAGTTCACAAGAACTGCTGGTGCAATGATAAATGCCGAGAGCGTACGCTATATCGCATCATGTCCACTCGCACCATAATAAATATGCCCCTTTGTTCCGACGATGGTAAATCCACAATTTTTAAAGTAAAGTTACAGGAAAAGGAGGTAAAATAAATAATGAAAATATAGTGCTAATGGTTTGTTTGTTTTACTTTAATTATATATGTGATATTTCAATCTCAGAGTTTCATGTCCTTTTAATTGCTGGGTTCTACAATCACACACATCCAACTAGCCAAATGTAATAAATTAAATAAATCAAATTTCTCTTGTTAAGTGTATCCAGTCCACGGATCATCCATTACTTATGGAATATATTCTCCTTCCCAACAGGAAGCTGCAAGAGTCCACCCACAGCAAAGCTGCTATATAGCTCCTCCCCTAACTGCCATATTCAGTCATTCTCTTGCAAGCCTCAACAACATCCTGATACAGGCGTCAAAACATCCAAATTGCCCAGTCTCATACGGACGTAGTACTGGCATTTCTGAGATCACATGGGTGGAAAGTGAACAAGGAAAGAGTTCTCTATCCCCAATCTCAAGGGTTTCCCTCCTAGGGACTCTGATAGATTCTGTAGAAATGAAAATTTACCTGACGGAGTCCAGGTTGTCAAAGTTTCTAAATTTCTGCCGTGTTTTTTTTTTTTTTTTTCATCCCATCCGCGCCCTTCGGTGGCTCAGTACATGAATGAAATCGGCTTAATGGTAGCGGCAAGGGACATAGTACCGTTTGCACGTCTACATTTCAGACCGCTGCAACTATGCATGCTCAGTCAGAGGAACGGGGATTACACAGATTTGTCCCCCTGTTAAACCTGGACCAAGAGACCAGAGATTCTCTTCTCTGGTGACTATGTCGGGTCCATCTGTCCAAGGGTATGACCTTCCGCAGGTCAGATGGGACAATTGTTACAATAGATGCCAGCCTTTTAGGTTGGGATGCAGTCTGGAACTCCCTGAAGGCTCAGGGATAGTGGACTTAGGAGGAGACCCTCCTTCTAATAAATATTCTGGAACTGGGAGTGATATTCCATGCTCTTCAGACTTGGCCTCAGTTAGCAACTCTGAGGTACATCATACTCAGTCGGACAATATACACGACTGTGGCTTACATCAGCCATCAAGGGGGAACAGAAGTTCCCTAGCGATGTTAGAAGTCTTACAATAATTCACTGGACAGAGACTCACTCTTGTCTATCAGCTATCCATATCCCAGGTGTTGAGAACTGGGAGGTGGATTTTCTAAGTCGTCAGACTTTTCTTCCGGGGGAGTGGGATTTCCTCCGGAGGTCAAGACCAAGCAGGAGAGGGCTTTGGTGTTTTTGACAGCGCCTGCGTAGCCACGCAGGACCTGGTATGCAGATCTGGTGGACATGTCATCCTTTCCATCACGGTCTCTGCTTCAGAGACAGGTCCCTCTACCTCAGGGTCCTTTCAACCATCTAAATAGAATCAATCTGAGATGGACTGCCTGGAGACTGAACGCTTGATGTTATCAAAGCATGGCTTCTCCGAGTCAGTCATTGATACCTTAATACAGACATGAAAGCCTGTCTCTAGGAAAATTGAACATAGATATGGTGTAAATATCTGATTGTTATGAATCCAAGGGTTACTCATGGAGTAAAGTCTGGATTCCCAGGATATTATCTTTTCTCCAAGATGTTTTTGAGAAAAGGGTTGTCAGCTAATTCCTTAAAAGGGGACAGATTTTTACTCTGTCTATTTTTTTGCACAAGCGTCTGGCAGGTATTCTAGACGTTCAGGCATTTGGTCAGGCTTTGGTTAGATCCAAGCCTGTGTTTAAAACTGTTGCTCCGCCATGGAGCTTAAACCTGATTCTTAAGGTTCTTCAAGAAGTTCCGTTTGAACCTTTTTTGTTCCATAGATATCAATCTTTATCTTGGAAAGTTCCTTTTGGGTAGCTAATTCCTCGACTCGTAGAGTCTCCAAGTTATCTGTGTTACAATGTGATTCTCCTTATCTGGTCCTTCGTACGGATAAGGTAGTCCTGCGTACCAACCTGGGTTTTTTCCTAAGGTGGTATCTAACAAGTACATCACTCAAGAGATAGTTGTTCCATGCTTGTATCCTAATCCTTCCTCAAAGAAGGAACGTCTATTACACAATATTGGACGTGGTTTGTGCTTTAAAGTTTTACTTACAAGCTACTACAGTTTTCATCAAACGTTCACCTTGTTTGTTGTCTATTCTGGACAGAGGAGAGGTCAAAAGACTTCAGCAGCATCTCTGTCTTTTTGGTTAAAAAGCATAATTCATTTAGCTTATGAGACTGCTGGACAGCAGCCTCCTGAAGGGATTACAGCTCATTCTACTAGAGCTGTGGTTTTCACTTGGGCCTTTTTTAAATGTGGCTTCTGTTGAACAGATTTACAAGACGGAGTCTTGGTCTGCGCTTCATACTTTTCAAATTTAACAAATTTGATACCTTGCTTCTTCGGAGGCTATTTTTGGGAGAAAGGGTTTTTTACAGGCAGTGGTAACTTCCGTTTAAGTACCTGCCTTGTCCCTCCCATCATCCGTGTACTTTAGCTTTGGTATTGGTATTCCATAAGTAATGGATGATCCGTGGACTGGATACACTTAACAAGAGAAAACATAATTTATGCTTACCTGATAAATTTATTTCTCTTGTAGTGTATCCAGTCCACGGCCCGCCCTGTCACTTTAAGGCAGGTAATTTTTTCATTTGAACTACAGTCACCACTGCACCCTATGGTTTTTCCTTTCTCTGCATGTTTTCGGTCGAATGACTGAATATGGCAGTTAGGGGAGGAGCTATATAGCAGCTTTGCTGTGGGTGGACTCTTGCAGCTTCCTGTTGGGAAGGAGAATATATTCCATAAGTAATGGATGATCCGTGGACTGGATACACTACAAGAGAAATAAATTTATCAGGTAAGCATAAATTATGTTTTTAACCTCATTATCAGTACAGTAAATCCATTGCATTACAGGACCACTGAATGCAGTAGAATTACATACTTAACAAGTGAATAATAAAAAGACAATGATTTTGCACTTACTCTGAATTTCAAATAAGTAGTAAATTTATTTTCTTTACCATTTTCCGGCCCCTTCTATCATGTGACAGACACCAGCCAATAACAGACTAGTATACATATACCCTGTGAGCTTGTGCACATGCTCAGTAGGAGCTTGTTTAACAGAAAGCGTGAATATAAAAAGACTGCAAAATTTGATAATGGAAATAAAATGGAAAGTGACTTAACACTGCTGCCCAATCTGAATCATAAAACGTTTATTTTGAGTTGTGTGTCCCTTAAAGGAGGAATATTTTTTCCCTATGCTGGTAGTAGGGATGGGCGAATGTTTCGCAACATTCGAAAAACGGCACGAATTTTAACACATTCGTTCGTTCGAATCGAATTTCGAATGTTTATATAACATTCTAACATTCGATTTTCGAATGTTCGGTTTCGAATTTTACGATTACATTCGAAAATATTCTTTTCGGGACATTCGAATTTAGATTGTAATAGTATTTCTAATGCTTTTTCTTCAAATGTAATATTCGAATTATGCAATACGTGTATTCGAATTCGAAAAATTCGAATTTAGATTGTAATAGTATTTCTAATGCTTTTTCTTTAAATGTAGTATTTGAATTATGCAATACGTGTATTTGAATTCGAAAAATTCGAATTTAGATTGTAATAGTATTTCTAATGCTTTTTTTTTAAATGTAATATTCGAATTATGCAATATTCGAATTCGAAAAATTTGAATTTATATTGTAATAGTATTTCTAATGCTTTTTCTTTAAATGTAATATTCGAATTATGCAATACGTGTATTCGAATTCGAAAAATTCGAATTTAGATTGTAATAGTATTTCTAATGCTTTTTCTTTAAATGTAATATTCGAATTATGCAATATTCTATATGGAAACATTCAAAATTATATATTTGTATCTATTTATGTATCAATTTACTAGATTCCCGCCCTACCACATGAACTATTGAACTTCTGAATAGTATTTGTTAAATAGAATGTTAAATTCGAAATTTCGAATGTGGACATTCAATATAATTATAAACATTCGAATTCGAAAGTGACATTCGAAAACTGTAAATAACATTCGATTTTCGAATTTTTAAGAATATTCGTTCTTATCGACATTCGGATTTAGAATTCGAATTTCGGTAATAACATTCGTTCTACATTCGAAATTCGAAAATTTACACATTCGCCCATCCCTAGCTGGTAGATTAAAAAGATAAATTAAAAATTAAAACACCTACACACTCCAGCACAATCTTTGATATAGGTAAAAATAAGATGTTTTTATCTGATAAGACACACATAAGACTAATCATATCCAATTTGTGCCTTTGGGGCCTATTTAACAAAGGTCTGTCAGACCTGATTTGACAGTGCGGATCATGTCCGACAGACCTCGCTTGTACCAGCAGCTCTTGTGAAGGCGAACAGGTTATGGAGCAGCGGTCTTTAGACCGCTGCTTCATAACTGGTGTTTCTGAAACACGGGGCTTCAAGCTGCCTAGTAAACCATTATGATCCATACTAGGTGAATCAAGGACATATTGCTAGTATTTCACTCTAGAACTGCTATCATGTCATAATATTTATATTTTTTTAGTGACACACAAATAAATGCATTAATATGATAACTATAATATGAGAATATTTCCAGAAATATAATACTTCAAAACTCTACAACAAAATTAAGTGTTAGAAAACTGGCACACATTATAAAAAAAATTGACAAATTAAGCAACATAAAAAAGTTCAGCTCTGCATATCCTGCACACCTGCACATAATTATTGGAAACCTGACATAAGCGAAATCTAATGAACAATAATGTGAGCGTGCTATTTACTCATAACCTTTATTGTTATAAAAATAGAGAAACTATTCTTGTTGCTGAGCTTTAGTCATTTTTTATTTATCTATCCTTTTCTCATGACACTCCTATCCTGTGCATTTCATTGGTCTTTTTGTACTGTCTCAACAATAAATTGCTTACATATTCCAGAAACTCTTTTAATTACTTTTTGTCCATGCGGGTGTGATATTTGCAAAGCGCCAGGGTTTAAAATCTAATATTTGAGAGTTCCTCATACAATTCCAAGAATATCTCGGACTTCCAATTTTTAACTTAATAAAAATTTGAGCCCAAAACACAGTAATTAAAATCCCCTAAATTATGTATTTTTTTTTTTAAAAATTTCAGAAAAGTATAAAGTATATCTCAGTTACAAAAAAGTTCTGCAATATAAAATATTTTGGTCGTATATAAATCAGATTTATATCCAATTGTTTTGTGTCTGATGAAACAGTTGTGTATCGTACAAATATTTTTCATTTACAATTACATACTTTTGTACTGTACTCATGCGACTGTTAATAAAAATATACTTTAAATAAAACAATATTTGATATTTATAATACATATCATTTAAGTTTATTGACTTTTTGTTGCATTGTATTTTATAGCTACTAAAAAATATCAAGCATTTCTAATAGTTTTAAGGATATAGGGGCCCAATTATCAAGCTGCTTTAGGCTCGCCGCAAACCGCAGTTATGAAGCAGCGGTCTAAAGATCGCTGCTCCATAACTTGTCCCCCTGTTCTGAGGCTGCAAACATCAATCTGCCCGATCCTATACGATCGGCTGATTTACACCCCTGCTAGTGGCCGATTGGCCATGAATCCGCAGGCGGCGTTGCACAAGCAGCTCACAAGAAAAGCTTGTGCAATGATAAATGCTGTCGGCATTTATCGATGTGCAGCGTATGCCGCATTGTATCATGTCCGCTTGCACTTTCATAAATTGACCCCATAGTATTCAATGTTCAATATTTTTTCTAGCAATTACGTCAGCTCTTGAACATGCTCAGAAGGAACTAGCGACTCATAAAACACGCATATAAAAAGACTGGGTGCAATTTGATAATATAACTAAATTGGAAAGTCTCTTAAATTCACATGCTCTATCTTATTCATTAAAATTGTATTTTGACTATGGTGTCTCTTTAATCTTATAAGCTTTAGAGTAAGATGTAATGTTCTTTGGTGGTAAACCTACTTAGTGACACATGCTAACTGGTTTAGAGAATCTAATACATCTATTAACTTGTAATATAGATACTTTACAATGTAAGCTCACAAGCCCCCATTTCCTCTACACAACCTTTATTTAAGATGATCTACAAGATGTTCAGATGGTAACTCATGGGCAGAACCATCTACCCCTTTGTAATTTAACCATTAATGTTGTAACTTTGTTTCTATGTTTTACATGTTTAAGAAAACAACAGAAAATAAAAATATACACAATTATTGAAAAAAAAATACACTGCCTGTGCATATTTCAAAACAAATACTTATATTTAAATCACTTATTTATTTGGTCATGCCTATCTATTAGAGTTGTCAAAAGCGCAACCAAGGGTCCTCACAATTTTATATTTTATTCACAAAATTTCTGTTATTTTTTTATCTGGCTCCCACTGGCCAATTTTTAATTAAAAAAGGGTGGAATTTTTAAATGGACATTAAAATATACTTTCATATAACAATTTTTGTATCCTCTGCAAAGGTGTTAAACATACTTAAAGTCAGCTTAATAGCAGCAATGCACTACTACGACCTAGCTGAACACGTGTAGTGAGCCAAAGACTGGAGGCATTTGTGTGCAGTCATCAATCAGCAGCTAGCACCTACCAGTGCAATGCTGCTCATGATCATACATAAAAATCACATGACTTATCTGAACCATAAAAGTTTCATTTTAAATCTCCACTCTCATTGCCCTTTTAATTTCCACAGTCTGTATGAATATCCTTAATGCAAAGCTTTTAATTGTAAGCAAATCATTTTCACCCTATCTGTAGCACAGGGACTAAATCCAATTATTTTCATATCATTTTTTCTTACCTGTTCCTTTCCTTCTTTTGTCATTCCCTTGAACCCCCTTAGCAATTAAAGGGACAGTCTACTCCAGAATTCTTATTGTTTATAAAGATAGATAATCCCTTTATTACCCATTCCCCTTTTTTGTATAACCAACACGGTTATTTTATTACACTTTTTACCTCTGTGATTAACTTGTATCTAAGCCTCTGCAGACTGCCCCCTTATTTTATTTTTTTACAGACTTGCATTTTAGTCAATCAGTGCTCTCTCATAAGTAACTCCACAGAGGTGAGCACAATGTTATCTATATGGCACACATTAACTAATGCCCTCTAGCTGTGAAAAACTAATGCATGCATTGAGATAAGAAGTGGCCTTCAAGAACTTAGAAATTAGCATATGAGCCTACCTTGGTTTAGCTTTCAATTAAGAATACCAAGAGAACAAAGCAAATTGGATGATAAAAGTGAATTGGAAAGTTGTTTAAAATTGCATGCCCTATCTGAATCCTGAATGTTTTATTTTGACTAGACTGTCCTTTTACGCATACAATCACATCCACCCCAAAGATCAACATCGTGTAAAATGGTCTACATATTTGTCTTTTATAAATCTTACCTCTACACATATACTTATGTTTGTAGTGCTGTGGAATATGTTAGCGCTCTACAAATAATAATAATAATTTATCACCATCGTTTATTTGTAAAGTTCAAAAGTACTGAATACATGATCATTGCGATATACAGTAGAAAACAGACTTCAAAATTGGTATTAATAAAGAATGATTGTTTTTTTATGCCTTCTTTTGGATGGAGCATGGATCATAGTGTGACTTTTCTTGGTGCTTGTTTTTTTCATATTTAGTGAGGCACCTCATACTACAACTTAAAGCCTTAATAAAGGATAACGACTTAAATACTTCTACTCAGTAATGCCTATATTCATAACTTTTCTGAAACTGATTGTTCCATTTAACATACTGAAATGTAACACTTATTTTATATAAGCAACCAGTTATAGAATACCTTTGCTATTTTCAACCCCATTAGGCAATGTAGGCAACTGCCTATAGACTCCTTTTCTCATACTGGTAAATAGTTTGCAATAGTGAGTGTTTGTTTGTGGTGACATAAGTGCACATTCGGTGAGTTGAAAATCAATATGTGCCAATGGGCTCCAGGTATGAAAACAATTATGATTAAAATGTCCCTTTTATATGCATGACAGAAAATGACATTGACCTTTTTTTTGATACTTTAATTGTACTTTTTCTGTTGATGATAGAACTTTCTTATTTCTTCATTTTTTTATAAGCCAGTTTGGTTCTTACTTTAAGCTATATATACTGTAAACTAAAGATGAGATCTCTATCCATTTAAAAGAAAATTATATATTTTACTATCTCAAGTGATATTTTCAGATGTTTTATATTGTACTAGGTACAGGTTTAAAAAACAAACAAACAACTAAACATGCCAAAGGTCAACTTCTTACTCATTATTCTGATTGCATTTTACAGCGTTCATTCAAACATTTTTACAGATGCATAACATTTAATTTTCCATTCTGTTTCCTGCTAGAATGGTACAGTTAATAATGAAACATAGTAACCTTGTAAAATGACCCAGGGTGAAAGGTGAAGATTCAATCTCCTACATTTTTTTTCTAAATGCAGCTGCACTGAACATAGGGTTTAATTGAGAGAACTAAGCTTTGTAACTTAAGACCATGCAGAAAACATGTCATTCTGGGCTCAGTTTCAGCTGATACCTGTTGCAGTTAAGCTGATGGTCTGGATATTAGAATAAACTCTTTGTGATTATCTGGTTTTGATCGGAGTCGTTCTTTTTCATTTTTTTTTCCACAATTTAGAATTCAGGAAAGGGTATAATGACAGCCTCTTAAGAAGAAACTTGATAGTAAAAAATGTGACAAGGTAGAAGGCATTTCTTATAATTAAATGCATGATCCTTGCACAGTTGCCAGAATGTATAGTTTATTCACAAAATCTATATAAAATAAAAATATTTGGAATGTTGATATATTTAAACAGAAAAATATGTAAAAAAATTGTGAATATATGTTTAGTCTTTCCACCATAAATGAGTTTAATTGTGTACCCCTACTTATATACTCAGTGCTTAGGATAATAATAATAATAATAATAATAATAATAATAATAATAATACTAATAATAATAATAATTGGTATTACTAACACTTTAATGCTATTATTTATCATTTAGTGGAAAAAAACATTATTTTGGTGTTAAAGTTTTGATCTTCAATGGCTTAATCAAAAATCTGCATAACATTGTGATAATATAAATATTATGTAACATTGAATACATAACAATTATATGCATATGACATCTAATGTAATTGGTTGTTATGCAAATCTTCTTACAATATAAAAAGAAAGGATCATTATTCTTTTCAATCAGTCACGTTTTATTAGACCATGAAACAAATATTTATGTTTTACACAAATTAGTAGAGATTTTAGGTGTCATATTCTAGTCAGAGGTTTTCCAATCACATCTTTGTGTCATATGGGCAGCATACCCTATATACCTGCTGCTTTCATGTACTTCTGCTCTAACGCGACCCCTCAATCACCCCAAATGAATGTGTAAGAAGCAGTGGTCGCATAAGCAAGTCAGCCCTGCAAGGGCTCCAAAGCAGCTTTCACTGCTTTCTAGAAAGTAAAATAAAAGAAGAGGGCGACTCCTCGTGCAGATCAGTAAGTTCAAATGGCACCCACTGCTAGTTGCCAATTAAATGGATACTCACATAACAAAAAGCACACTTTAGTGCTAATGAAGCAAGCTGGGTATATTGTAGTGGCCCAGCGCACATAAATACCAAGGCTGTATTCTGTTCCAAAAACTGGTATACCGTGAATGAAGGACAGGAGACTCCAGTAAAAAATAATTGCTTTATGATCCAAAAAGTTAAAAACAATTCATAGATAAAAAATACAATGATATATAATCAGTAAAACACGCTACGCGTTTCTCAGCGCTAACCACGCTGTTTCCTTAGGCAGGTAGTACTGATATCTAACTGAAGTCTCCTATTTATGTAGCCACTAACCAATGTTGCAGCAGGCTACGCCCTAATTGAGCCCTATTACACAGGTGTTAAAACAATTAATTGTGTTACAAAATTTCTGACCAGCAGTGAATCCACAACACTTGCAGGATATAACAATAAAAAATAGAGAAGCAACAATTCATCATAATCATTTCATTATAACTAAAAAACTAAATGTAAATTGTGAATAGATTTTAGCATAAACAGACAGAGAATTTATTAGCCCATTTAGATCGTATAAAATGAAATCTACTAAGGAATATTGGAGACTTATATTATTGTTACCTTGCAATACTTGGTTTTACTTACCTGTTTTACTTGTTTTAATGTATGCTCTTGATAAAGACGTGTAATACTCTGAAAACTTTTTATCCTTTGTTGAAAGATTGTCAAGATCTTGTTTTGCTGTGCTGAGCTGGAATCTCCTTATTCATGGAGTAAATTACTCCATTTTTTTCAATTATACACTGGCTACTTTTGTCACTTGGGTCTCTATTCATTTATAGTCCACTTTTGGATAAACCTGAAAATTCAGTATTTGACTCCAGGAACCTGTGGACTCTTGCCATCTGACGCTACGTTCCCTTTCAGCTGTAAAGATTCATCTTATGGAGTAAGTATACTGCACCCATATTAATTGGCTTCAATATATGCATCAAGCCTTTTTTCTCTTCACTTACTAGAGAAAATCATTCAATAGACCAGCACCATCTACTACTACTATCTAGCTCTTGACAAAGGGCAGCACTTCTGTAACTTAGTCAGTCACTTTAAGACCCAGGCCGTTATGCAGAAAGACACAGAATCGGTGAGGGGTGAAATTTAAGGTGGGACAAATGCACCTCTGCCCTAACTTCCTTCCCACTTATTGTACAATTTTGCACAAGAATTGATTGCATGCAGGTAGGCAGGCTTAGTAAGGACAGCGGCCAGGCTAGTATGTTAATATGCTAATCAGTAATGTTACTACTGCAGGGGGGGCATCGTTGCATTCTCGAACCTAGGCAGCACAATTTCTTGAGATGGCCCTGCATGAACAGCGGATGTGGGGCACAAGTTTTGTGAGACAGAACCACTAATGACTATGAGCCAGATACATACCTATCTAGTACTTGAATCTTGAATATGCTTTTCTGGGTCATGGTAAAAAAAAATCTATACAGAGCGGAAGTTGATTTTGACTATACTGATAAGTGAAGAAGTCATTTTATTTTTAAAATAAAAAAAATTGTTTTAGGGAATGCCTGTGTAAGATCTTATAAGAAATAGTCTGTCGAGAAAAGCATTAAAAACACAATTAATATATAACCAAATACTTTACTGCTATTGTATTATTTAAATTTTTACTTTATATCTTCTCAAACTGTACATGGAACACCAATGCTGAGGGAGGTGATTATGGCCCCTATTTATCAAGGTCTGGCGGACCTGATCCAACAGTGCGGATCAGGTCCGCCAGACCTCGCTGAATACGGCGAGCAATACGCTCGCCATATTCAGCATTGCACCAGCAGCTCACAAGAGCTGCTGGTGCAACACCGCCCCCTGCAGACTCGCGGTCAATCGGCCGCCAGCAGAGGGGTGTCAATCAACCCAATCATACTCGATCGGGTTGATTTCCGGCGATGTCTGTCTGCCTGCTCAGAGCAGGCGGACAGGTTATGGAGCAGCGGTCTTTGTGACTGCTGCTTCATAACTGCTGTTTCTGGTGAGCCTGCAGGCTCGCCAGAAACACGGGGCATCAAGCTCCAGTCGGAGCTTGATACATATGCCCCTTTGTGTCTAGACACAAACAATTAGGAATTCTCTGCTAATGATTAAACATTGGTACATGGTAGGTTTATTTTATTGGAATGGTCCCCTTTATGGTCTTTTTTAGACTACTCTCAGCATATTACTCTGTTTCCAATCTAAATTATGTGAAAACTCTGCTCTAAATAATTGAAACAGTTTATAAAAATTAGATTGTTGGGCAAGGTGAGTGAGGTGCAGCATAGCCAAACTTTAAATGTTAGAATTATCTATTGCCGCTGTTTTGCTGCAACAAATATAAACAAAGTAAGAGTTAAGGAGCAGGGGGAATTGAACTTTTTTACTTAATGGGCCCCATTTATTAAAGACCGGATGGACAAAGTTTAAAATTGCACAAGATTTCTCACAACCAATTGTGTAAAAGTAGGGCTTGTCAATCATCCAT
The DNA here is from genome assembly GCF_027579735.1 of Bombina bombina. Lineage (NCBI taxonomy): Eukaryota > Metazoa > Chordata > Amphibia > Anura > Bombinatoridae > Bombina > Bombina bombina. The sequence continues at coordinate 1,097,178,558 of NC_069502.1, read as the reverse complement.
ATGAAATCTGATCAGGATGATATAACGCCGCGAGCCTGAGGTGGCGTAGAGATTAAGTAGCAGCCTTATTAATATTTGGCATTAAGGTTTCCATTTACAGTACTGAAAGCAACATAAACCCCTAGAAAACAATAATACAGAACATATTCATTCCTTCAAAAATATGAATACCATAATTAAAAAAAAAAACAAAAAAACATTTTAGCTTCTGTAGTGAAACATTTATTTAAGTACTACTGACTAACTTCACTTAACAAGTGAATGGGGAAGAGGCATTTAAAAAGTTCTGGTTTCTTACACGGGACTACAAAAATGCAGTCCAAACTACATCTCCCAGAATGCTGCAGGGTTCTAGAGAAGAAATGGCACAACACTTCCCCTTTGAATCTGGGCAGAGATAATGTTGCATTTCAAATACTAAGAGATGCAACTTATATAAAATAAACAAAAAAACTTTATTCTTTCATTGAAAAACTTAGTAATTGAGGACACTTTGCCAAAAATCAGCAGTATGTTACTTAAACAATGGCTCAAAAAACTGTAGCTATGGAGTGTCAAATTTTAAGGATATGAATGTGCAATTAATTAATTAATTAATTAATTAATTTATATAAATATTACTGTACTTAGTTATAGGGGCTCATTTATCAAAGTCTGAATTGACAAGGTGTCTGGAACCTGTTTGTCCGGCAATTGCTCAAGAGCAGGGCTTGTCAATCTTCCTGGTCTGATCTCCACAGCTTCATAAATGGAGCCTATAGGGTAGAGATTCAAAAAACAAATGTGTGTCTATCTAATAAAACAGTTTATTATTATTATTATTAATAATAATAATAATAATAATAATAAAATTATATAATTCATTAACTGAGCTGACTCACCACCTTGAGGGAAAAGATTAGGCAATTGCAGCACTAAAGAATTTGGTTCAGCCGAATCTTTCGTAATGAATATTCGGAGAAATAAGTTTCCCTGAATATTTGTCTGCTGCACTTTTAGGTATTTGTTTCATTTTAAACTAAAAGAATACTAAATATTTGTGGAGTATTTTCATTCCTTTTCGTTAAACAAAATTAAATGTTTCTTTGCCACAGGTGAAAATGTTCACCTGTAGCGTTTTATATGCGTACCGCTAGCTCACTGGAGAGCCATGCTAATCTCAACCCAACATCAAAAATTTATTTCACAGTACAGTTCAATTCATTTTAACACTGTCTGATAAAAAATATCCAAACAAATATTGCAATAAAAAGTTATAAGGGCTCAAAGATATTAGGTCTCAGGTGATAAAAAAATGCAAAGGATTTTAACATAGAGATAAATACATACAAATGTCTAAATATGTATATGTATGTAGAAATATACAGGGAGTGCAGAATTATTAGGCAAGTTGTATTTTTGAGGATTAATTTTATTATTGAACAACAACCATGTTCTCAATGAAGCCAAAAAACTCAATATCAAAGCTGAATAGTTTTGGAAGTAGTTTTTAGTTTGTTTTTAGTTATAGCTATTTTAGGGGGATATCTGTGTGTGCAGGTGACTATTACTGTGCATAATTATTAGGCAACTTAACAAAAAACAAATATATACCCATTTCAATTATTTATTTTTACCAGTGAAACCAATATAACATCTCAACATTCACAAATATACATTTCTGACATTCAAAAACAAAACAAAAACAAATCAGTGACCAATATAGCCACCTTTCTTTGCAAGGACACTCAAAAGCCTGCCATCCATGGATTCTGTCAGTGTTTTGATCTGTTCACCATCAACATTGCGTGCAGCAGCAACCACAGCCTCCCAGACACTGTTCAGAGAGGTGTACTGTTTTCCCTCCTTGTAAATCTCACATTTGATGATGGACCACAGGTTCTCAATGGGGTTCAGATCAGGTGAACAAGGAGGCCATGTCATTAGATTTTCTTCTTTTATACCCTTTCTTGCCAGCCACGCTGTGGAGTACTTGGACGCGTGTGATGGAGCATTGTCCTGCATGAAAATCATGTTTTTCTTGAAGGATGCAGACTTCTTCCTGTACCACTGCTTGAAGAAGGTGTCTTCCAGAAACTGGCAGTAGGACTGGGAGTTGAGCTTGACTCCATCCTCAACCCGAAAAGGCCCCACAAGCTCATCTTTGATGATACCAGCCCAAACCAGTACTCCACCTCCACCTTGCTGGCGTCTGAGTCGGACTGGAGCTCTCTGCCCTTTACCAATCCAGCCACGGGCCCATCCATCTGGCCCATCAAGACTCACTCTCATTTCATCAGTCCATAAAACCTTAGAAAAATCAGTCTTGAGATATTTCTTGGCCCAGTCTTGACGTTTCAGCTTGTGTGTCTTGTTCAGTGGTGGTCATCTTTCAGCCTTTCTTGCCTTGGCCATGTCTCTGAGTATTGCACACCTTGTGCTTTTGGGCACTCCAGTGATGTTGCATCTCTGAAATATGGCCACACTGGTGGCAAGTGGCATCTTGGCAGCTGCACGCTTGACTTTTCTCAGTTCACGGGCAGTTATATTGCGCCTTGGTTTTTCCACACGCTTCTTGCGACCCTGTTGACTATTTTGAATGAAACGCTTGATTGTTCGATGATCACGCTTCAGAAGCTTTGCAATTTTAAGAGTGCTGCATCCCTCTGCAAGATATCTCACTATTTTTGACTTTTCTGAGCCTGTCAAGTCCTTCTTTTGACCCATTTTGCCAAAGGAAAGGAAGTTGCCTAATAATTATGCACACCTGATATAGGGTGTTGATGTCATTAGACCACACCCCTTCTCATTACAGAGATGCACATCACCTAATATGCTTAATTGTTAGTAGGCTTTCGAGCCTATACAGCTTGGAGTAAGACAACATGCATAAACAGGATGATGTGGTCAAAATACTAATTTGCCTAATAATTCTGCACTCCCTGTATGTATATATGTGTGTACATATGTTTTAGTGTATATTTACTGTACATATTTAACTTTCCAATCTTCTTCCCTTACAGAATAATGTCCTTTTTATTCTTAAATACATATTTCTATATATGTGTGTACCTATACCTACATACCTGCCGCTTTCACCTTAAAAACATCTCTAAAATTAGACACTTCCTTACACAAGACACAACTAAGATTTTAATGTCTTCTTCACATTAGAATAACTTATTAAGGGCTATAATACAAGTGGAGCACTAATTTATTGCGCGTCCGCAAAAGGGAAAATGTGCCCGTTTGCGGGTGTGCAATTAATAACCAACTATTACACTTATAAAATAAATAAAAGAGATCAGATATCTGGTTAATTTTATAAATGACCACCAAATGCCCCCAAAATCAAGTGTAATAAGATAGTAGCATCTTTATTTTGTAATAATAAATCAGCAAAAAGCAGGGTTTAAAGTTGGCGGGTGGGGGTTGTTAGAAAAAAATGGCATTGCAGTCTATAGGAACTGTGTGTTCCTAGTAAATATAAATGAATATGCGTATATACATATATTATTATCATTTATTTGTATAGCGCCGCCAAATTCCGTAGCGCTGGATATTTATGTGTTAATATGTGTATATACTCATATTAACACATAAATATCTATGTATATATTTATATACAAACAAAGAGGTATCAGCGCACATCCATTTCCAAAGCAAAACATATTTTTTACTGTTGCAAAAAATTGCCTGCAAATACATGAAGAGACAACTATTCTTTTTTAAATAATATTGGGAACTTCAATCCTATTGGCTGATTGCATCAGCCAATAGTATTTTTTCTACCTTAATTCTGATTGGCTGACAGAATTCTATCAGCCAATCAGAATCTAAGGGACTCCATCTTGGATGATGTCACTTAAAGGTATCTTCATTCAGTAAGAAGACTCCGGATGAAGAGGATGCTCTGCGTCGGATGTCTTGAAGATGGAGCCGCTCCACGTCGGATGGATGAAGATAGAAGATGCTGTCTGGATGAAGACTTCTGCCTGTCTGGAGGACCATTTCACCCGGCTTGGATGAAGACTTCTCCCGGCTTCGTTGAGGACTTCGGCCCAGTTGGATGAAGACTTCTGCCGCTTCCTTGAGGATGGATGTCGGGTCTTCAGAACAGTAAGTCGATCTTCAGGGGGATAGTGTATTGGGTGGGTTTTATTTTTAAGTTAGGGTTTGGGCCTGCAAAAGAGCTAACTGCCCTTTTAAGGGCAATGCCCATCAAAATGCCCTTTTCAGGGCAATGGGGAGCTTAGGTTTTTTTAGATAGTATTTTATTTGGGGGGTTGGTTGTGTGGGTGGTGGGTTTTACTGTTGGGGGGTTGTTTGTATTTTTTTTTACAGGTAAAAGAGCTGATTACTTTGGGACAATGCCCTGCAAAAGGCCCTTTTAAGGGCTATTGGTAGTTTAGGCTAGGGTTTTTTTTTATTTTTGGGGGCATTTTTTTATTTTGATAGGGCTATTAGATTAGGTGTAATTAGTTTAAATATCTGTAATTTGTTTTTTATTTTTCTGTAATTTAGTTTTTTTTTGTACTTTAGCTAATTTAATTTAATTTAGGTAATTGTATTTAATTTAGTTAATTTATTTAATTATAGTGTAGTGTTAGGTGTTATTGTAACTTAGGTTAGGTTTTATTTTACAGGTACTTTTGTATTTATTTTAGCTAGGTAGTTATTAAATAGTTAATAACTATTTAATAACTATTCTATCTAGTTAAAATAAATACAAACTTGACTGTAAAATAAAAATAAAATCTAAGCTAGATACAATGTAACTATTAGTTATATTGTAGCTAGCTTAGGGTTTATTTTATAGGTAAGTATTTAGTTTTAAATAGGAATTATTTAGGTAATGATATTAATATTTATTTAGTTTTTTTGTAATTATATTTAAGTTAGGGGGTGTTAGGGTTAGACTTAGGTTTAGAGGCTAATAAATTTAGTATAGTGGGGGCGGCAGATTAGGGGTTAATAAGTGTAGGTTGGTGACGGTGATGTTATGGGCGGCTGATTAGGGGTTAATAATATTTAAGTAGTGTTTGTGAGGCGGGAGTGCGGCGGTTTAAGGGTTAATATGTTTATTATAGTGTCAGCGATGTCGGGGCGGCAGATTAGGGGTTAATAAGTGTAGGTAGGTTGCGGTGACATTGGGGGTGGCAGATTAGGGGTAAATAACTATAATGTAGGTGTCGGCGATGTTGGGGGCAGCAGATTAGGAGTTCAGAAATATAATGTAGGTGGCAGCGGTGTCTGGAGCGGCAGATTAGGGGTTAAAAAATGTATTTTAGTGTTTGCGATGCAGGAAGGCCTCAGTTTAGGGGTTAATAGGTAGTTTATGGGTGTTAGTGTACTTTTTAGAACTTTAGTTATGAGTTTTATGTTACGGCGTTGTACCATAAAACTCATAACTACTGACTTTTAAATGCGTTAGGAATGTTGACGGGATAGGGTGTACCGCTCACTTTTTGGCCTCCCAGGACAGACTCATAATACCAGTGCTATGGAAGTCTCATAGAAAAAAGACTTTACGAAGTTTACGTAAGTCGTTTTGCGGTAAGGCCAAAAAAGTGTGCGGTGACCCTAAACCTTCAAGACTCGCAATACCAGCGGGCATAAAAAAGTTGCGTTAGCACCTGTTAACGCTGCTTTTTCAGCTAACGCAAAACTCGTAATCTACCCATAAGTATTGTGAAAGGTTTGAACATATACTAAACAAGTATTCAATCGACTGTTGCATGTTTGCAAGAAGAATTGGAAATCTATCAGGCTGATTTATGTAAAATGGAGGCTGAATTAAAGGCTAATATGTCCAGTGATGATATGGAGAAAGTACTTCTCAGAAAAAGATTGCGGGTGAATTGCTTACAACTATACAAGAACATAAACGACAGAAATTCCTTCGTGATGAAGAAGATTATTCCACCAATCGGGTATACAGATGGAAGTATGACCCCATGCAGAGAGAAAGAGTTGGGACTTCCGGGTCACAATGGCGCCGACAGCAAAGGGGATACAGGAACAAGAGCAACACATTGGGAAACTCCTCTCCCATGAAGGGGGACTCAGAAGGAAACAACAGCACAGACGTGGAGGACGTAGACACTGGAGAGGGCAAAAAACAGCCATACAGAGGGAATCGTATGATGAAACCAGTGAAGAAATAGCTACTATTGAGCTGTCGCCTAACAGGTCTGTATGTAATATAAAGACTGATATTAGGCAGGAGTTTCCGGTTGTGAAGATGGTTGATGAGACTAATTGTTCTAAGAATGGTCTGATAATTAACATCTCTGGAACTGACCTTACAGATGTAGAAATGCAACTTCTGAATAAGGGACTGTTGTTTTCCCCAACTAACAAATGTGACTTTCTTCAATTGGAAATTGATTTGGTTAAATTCTTCAGGGGTCTCAAATTAAAATCATTTTTTGCTATGAGCGATGGTATTGTCCCCAAGGAGAATATGTCTCTACCTTGCATTAAGGATGTAAATGGGACAACACTTAATGAGTTAAAAATACAATGTATACAATTTGAATAACAAAAGCAGTTTTATTCCTTGTGTTTATGATAAAAGTGTTGACACATTTATATCTTTGGTACACAATGATGTTAAAAAAGTTAAAAACAAAATAGCTAAAAATAATGTATTGAGAAATGCCAGTAATTTTACTAGAAGGATGTGGAAGGTGTTAAGTCTATTAGGAACAGAATTTTTTTTTTGCTGAAAGCAGCGGATAAGGGTGGAGCAACTGTGATCCTTAAAAGGGATTATTACATTAAACGGATTAAAAGCCAACTAGTTTATTGCAGTGTATATAAAGCTTTATATTATAACCCTATTTTTGATATTGGGAGAGAAATTACAACATGTATTCGTAGGGCTGTAAAAGATGGCTTGATTGATGTTAAAACTGAAAAATGTCTGATTTGCAAAGACCCACCTGTTATATATACTTTACCTAAGGTTCATAAGAATTTAGATACCCCCCGGCTCGGCCTGTTGTGGCCAGTACTGGTTCTGTCCTTTCAAATATCTCTATTTATTTAGACCATATGTTAAAAAAATTGTTGTTGAGTCATCTTCGTATATTTAGGATACAGGAGATTTTCTCAGGAAACTAGTGAAAATCTCTGTGCCGATTAATGCAAGTATATTATTTAGCTTAGACGTCTCTAGCTTATATACCTCCATTACACATTCTAGTGGAATGGGAGCAGTACAGTGAACATTGTTACAATCAGGCAGATACAACAATAGACAAATTGATTTTATTTTATAGTTATTGGATATCATTTTGAGATGTAATTATTTTCTTTTTCAAGACCAATTTTATATACAATTGCAAGGGACAGCCATGGGATCCAATGTCGCCCCCACATACGCCAATATATTAATGAATGTATATGAAGAGACTTTTGTCTATCAACATGAATTTTTTTACTATATGGCGCCACCTGGTGGCGTTATATAGACGATATATTTGGTGTATGGCTGGGCGACATTGGGTCCCTGGTGAGGTTTGTGAACTCTCTTAATACGACTACTAGACATATCACTTTAAATCTGGTACAAGAACATATTGATTTTCTTGATACTACAATCATTAAATATGAAGGATACCTGGGTGTAGATCTCTTCAAAAAAGAGTACAGATAGAAACAGTCTCCTACATGAACGGAGTGCACACCCTCCTCATTTGAAGAGATCATTACCTAGGAGCCAATTGATGCGGGTAAGACATATAGTTTTAGATGATGAAACTGCAGAGATTAGATTACATGAAATGGGCCAAGCATTTATTCAAAGGGGATATGACCCCAATTTTATTAATATGGAAATTACTGAGGTTATGAAAATCTCTAGGCAAAATTTAATAAAAAAACCCAAAATGGATGTTAAGAAGGATAAATCTGTAGAAAAAAGTATGATTTTTGCTAGTGATTATCACATATTAAGTAAAAAAATATTGGTCTATACTACATATCTGTAATCCTGAAATATTAGAGTTCCAACAGCCCCCTATGCCAGCATATAGAAGGGCATGCAATTTAAGGGATAGACTTATAAAAGCAGACATTGGATCTGATAAAAAAAAGTAGACAATCCTTTATTGGTAAAAAGAATACAGGCTGCTTTCCCTGTTTAAGTGGCTCGAATTGCAACAATATGATCTATTTTCACACACCCTAGAACTGGGAAGAAATTCTACATTAAGGGTTATTATAGATGTAATACATCATATGCTATTTATTTGTTGAAATGTCCATGTGCTTGTATTTATATAGGCTAATCAACTCGCCAGATAAGGGAAAGATTAAATGAGCATAAATCTAATATTAGAACTAAAAATATTAAATCTCCAGTTGCTGAATAGGGATGGGCGTATGTTTCGCAACATTCGAAAAACGGCACAAATTTTAACACATTCGTTCGTTCGAATCGAATTTTGAATGTTTACATAACTTTCTAACATTTGATTTTCGAATGTTCGGTTTCGAATTTTACGATTACATATGAAAATATTCTTTTCGAAAAATTTTAATTTAGATTGTAATAGTATTTCTAATGCTTTTTCTTTAAATGTAATATTCGAATTATGCAATATTCGAATTCGAAAAATTTGAATTTAGATTGTAATAGTATTTCTAATGCTTTTTCTTTAAATGTAATATTCGAATTATGCAATACGTGTATTTGAATTCGAAAAATTCGAATTTAGATTGTAATAGTATTTCTAATGATTTTTCTTTAAATGTAATATTCAAATTATGCAATATTCGAATTCAAAAAATTTGAACTTAGATTGTAATAGTATTTCTAATGCTTTTTCTTTAAATGTAATATTCTAATTATGCAATACGAGTTTTCGAATTCGAAAAATTTGAATTTAGATTGTAATAGTATTTCTCTTGTTAAGTGTATCCAGTCCATGGATCATCCATTACTTATGGGATATTCTCCCTCCCAACAGGAAGTTGCAAGAGTTCACCCACAGCAGAGCTGCTATATAGCTCCTCCCCTAACTGCCATATCCAGTCATTCTCTTGCAACTCTCAACATAGATGGAGGTCGTAAGAGGAGTGTGGTGTTTTATACTTAGTTTATTTCTTCAATCAAAAGTTTGTTATTTTGAAATGGTACCGGAGTGTACTGTTTATCTCAGGCAGTATTTAGAAGAAGAATCTGTCTGCGTTTTCTATGATCTTAGCAGGAGTAACTAAGATCCATTGCTGTTCTCACATATTCTGAGGGGTGAGGTGACTTCAGAGGGGGAATGGCCTGCAGGTTTTCCTGCAATAAGGTATGTGCAGTTAATATTTTTCTAGGGATGGAATTTGCTAGAAAATGCTGCTGATACCGGAGTAATGTAAGTAAAGCCTTAAATGCAGTGATAGCGACTGGTATCAGGCTTATTAATAGAGATACATACTCTTATAAAAGTGTAATTTAAAACGTTTGCTGGCATGTTTAATTGTTTTTTATATATGTTTGGTGATAAAACTTATTGGGGCCTAGTTTTTTCCACATGGCTGGCTTAAATTTTGCTTAGAAACAGTTTTCCTGAGGCTTCCACTGTTGTAATATGAGTGGGAGGGGCCTATTTTAGCGCTTTTTTGCGCAGTTAAAATTACAAAATGAATCATCCAGCTTCCCTCAGCAGTCCCATGAATACTACAGGACATCTCTAAAGGGCTAAAAAGGTTTCCAAAATCGTTTATAGGGAAGGTAATCCACAGCATAGCTGTGGCAGTTTTATTGTGTCTGTTAAAAAACGTCTATGTCGTTTTTTTTATCCGTTTTTTGCATTAAGGGGTTAATCATCCATTTGCAAGTGGGTGCAATGCTCTGTTAACTTATTACATATACTGTAAAAATTTCGTTTGATTTACTGCCTTTTTTCACTGTTTTTCAAATTTTGACAAAATTTGTTTCTCTTAAAGGCACAGTAACGTTTTTTATATTTGCTTGTTAACTTGATTTAAAGTGTTTTCCAAGCTTACTAGTCTCATTACTAGTCTGTACAAACATGTCTGACATAGAGGAAGCTCCTTGTTCATTATGTTTAAAAGCCATGGTGGAACCCCATCTTAGAATGTGTACCAGATGTACTGATTTCATGTTAAACAATAAAGATCATTTTTTGTCTTTAAAAACATTATCACCAGAGGATTTTGTCGAGGGGGAAGTTATGCCGACTAACTCTCCCCACGTGTCAGACCCTTTGACTCCCGCTTCAGGGACTCACGCTCAAATGGCGCCAAGTACATCAAGGGCGCCCATAGCGTTTATTTTACCAGGGGATTCTGTCAAGGGGGAAGTTATGCCGACTAACTCTCCCCACGTGACAGACTCTTCGACTCCCGCTTCAGGGACTCACGCTCAAATGGCGCCAAGTACATCAAGGGCGCTCATAGCGTTTATTTTACAAGACATGGCGAAAGTTATGAATAATACTCTGGCAGCTGTATTAGTCAGACTACCTGAAATTAAAGGAAAGCAAGATAGCTCTGGGGGTAGATACAGAGCATACAGATGAGTCAAGAACCATGTCTGATACTGCCTCACAATATGCAGAAGCGGAGGGGAGCTTCAGTCTGTGGGTGATATTTTTGACTCAGGGAAGATGATTTAACCTGATTCCGATATTTCTACATTTAAAATTTATGCTTGAGATCCTCCACTTGTTGCTCAGGGAGGTTTTAGCGGCTCTGAATGACTGTTATAATCACAGTGCCAGAGATATTGTGTAGACTGAATAAATACTATGCAGTGCCGGTGTGTACTGATGTTTTTCCAATACCTAAAGAGGTTTACAGAAATTATTAATAAGGAATGGTATAGACCAGGTGTGCCGTTCTCTTCCCCTCCTATTTTTAGAAAAATGTTTTTAACAGATGCCACCACACGGGACTTATGGCAGACAGTCCCTAAGGTGGAGAGAAGAGTTTCTACTCTAGCTAAGCGTACCACTATCCCTGTCGAGGACAGTTGTGCTTTTTTAGATCCAATGGATAAAAAATTAGAGGGTTACCTTAGGAAAATGTTTATTCAACAAGGTTTTATCCTGCAGCCCTTGCATGCATTGCTCCTGTCACTGCTGCTGCGGCGTTCTGGTTGGAGTCTCTGGATGAGGCTTTACAGGTAGCGACTCCATTGGATGAATATTCTTGTCAAGCTTAGAGCATTTAAGCTAGCCAATTCCTTTGTTTCTGATGCCTTTGTTCATTTGACTAAACTAACGGCTAAGAATTCTGTTTTTACTATACTGGCGCGCAGAGCGCTATGGCTTATATCATGGTCAGCTGTCGTGACTTTAAATAAATAAGCTACTTAACTTCCCTTCAAGGGGCAGACCCTATTAGGGCCTGGTTTGAAGGAGATCATTGCTAATATCACTGGAGGAAAAGGTTATGCCCTTCCTCAGGACAGGTCCAAATCAAGGGCCAAAAAAGTCTAATTTTCGTGCCTTTCGAAACTTCAAGGCAGGTGTGGCATCAACTTCCTCTAAGGCAAATCAAGAGGGAACTTTTGCTCAGTCCATGACGGTCTGGAGACTACCGGATCTGGAACAAAGATAAGCAGGCCAAGGAGCCTGCTGCTGCCTCTAGGACAACATGAAGGAACGGCCCCCTATCCGGTAACGGATCCTGTAGGGGGCAGACTTTCATTCTTCCCCAGGCGTGGGCAAGAGATGCCCAGGATCCCTGGGCATTGGAAATTATATCCCAGATATATCTTCTGGATTTCAAAGCTTCCCCCAAAAAAGGGGAGATTTCACCTTTCACAATTATCTGCAAACCAGATAAAGAAAGAGACATTCGTACACTGTGTACGAGACCCATCCAGTTCCAAGGGAGGAACAGGGTCAGAGTTTTTACTCAAATCTGTTTGTGGTTCCCAAGGAGAGGGAACCTTCAGACCTATTTTGGATCTAAAGATCTTAAACAAATTCCTCAGAATTCCATCATTTAAGATGGAAACTATTCGTACCATCTTACCTATGATCCAGGAGAGTCAATAGTGGACTACAATGGATTTGAAGGATGCTTATCCTCACATTACGATGCATATAAATCACCATCGTTTTTCAGGTTTGCCTTTCTAGACAGGCATTACCAGTTTTGTAGCCCTTTCCTTTGGGTTACCTACAGCCCCAAGAATCTTTATGGAGGTTCTGGGGTCGCTTTGGCGGTCCTTAGGCCGCGGGGCATAGAAGTGGCCCCTTATTTAGACGACATCCTGATACAGGCGTCAAACATCCAAATTGCCAAGTCTCATACGGACGTAGTACTGGCATTTCTGAGATCGCATGGGGGGAAAGTGAACAAGGAAAGAGTTCTCTATCCCCAATCTCAAGGGTTTCCTTCCTAGGGACTCTGATAGATTCTGTAGAAATGAAAATTTACCTGACGGAGTCCAGGTTGTCAAAGTTTCTAAATTTCTGCCGTGTTCTTCATTCCATCCACGCCCTTCGGTGGCTCGGTACATGAATGTAATCGGCTTAATGGTAGCGGCAAGGGTCATAGTACCATTTGCACGCCTACATTTCAGACCGCTGCAACTATGCATGCTCAGTCAATGGAACAGGGATTACATAGATTTGTCCCCCTGTAAAATCTGGACCAAGAGGCCAGAGATTCTCTTCTCTGGTGGCTATCTTGGGTCCATCTGTCCAAGGGTATGACCTTCCACAGGTCAGATGGGACAGTTGTTACAACAGATGCCAGCCTTTTTAGGTTGGGATACAGTCTGGGACTCCCTGAAGACTCAGGGATAGTGGACTCAGGAGGAGACCCTCCTTCTAATAAATATTCTGAACTGGGAGCGATATTCCATGGTCTTCAGGCTTGGCCTCAGTTAGCAACTCTGAGGTACATCAGATTCAGTCGGACAACATCACGACTGTGGCTTACATCAACCATCAAGGGGGAACAGAAGTTCCCTAGCGAGGTTAGAAGTCTTAAAATAATTCTCTGGACAGAGACTCTCTCTTGTCTATCAGCTCTCCATATCCCAGGTGTTGAGAACTGGGAGGTGGATTTTCTAAGTCGTCAGACTTTTCTCCTGGGGAAGTGGGAATTCCCTCCGGAGGTCTTTGCACAAGATCAAGCAGAAGAGTGCTTTGGTGTTTTTAACAGCGCCTGCGTGGCCACGCAGGACCTGGTATGCAGATTTGGTGGACATGTCATTTTTTCCATCATGGTCTCTGCTTCTGAGACAGGACCCTCTATCTCAGGGTCCTTTCAACCATCTAAATTAAACTTCTCTGAGATGGACCGCCTGGAGACTGAACGCTTGATGTTATCAAAGCATGGCTTCTCCGAGTCAGTCATTGATGCCTTAATACAGGCATGAAAGCCTGTCACTAGGAAAATTTAACATAGATATAGCATAAATATCTTATTGATATGAATCCAAGGGTTACTCATGGAGTAAAGTCAGGATTCCCAGGATACTATCTTTTCTCCGAGATGATTTTGAGAAAAGGGTAGTCAGCTAGTTCCTTAAAAGGACAGATTCCTACTCTGTCTATTCTTTTGCACAAGCGTCTGGCAGATACTCCAGACGTTCAGGCATTTTGTCAGGCTTTGGTTAGAACCAAGCCTGTGTCTAAACCTGTTGCTCAGCCATGGAGCTTAAACCTGATTATTAAGGTTCTTCAAGGAGTTCCGTTTGAACCTCTTCTTTCTATAGATATCAAACTTTTTATCTTGGAAAGTTCCTTTTTGGTAGATATTTCCTCGGCTCGTAGAGTCTCCGAGTTATCTGTTTTACAATGTGATTCTCCTTATCTAGTCCTCCGTACGGATAAGGTAGTCCTGTGTATCAAAACTGGGTTTTTTACCTAAGGTGGTATCTAACAAGAATATAACTCAAGAGAGTGTTGTTCCATTCTTGTATCCTAATCCTTTTTCAAAGATGGAACGTCTATTTCACAATTTGGATGTGGTTCGTGCTTTAAAGTTTTACTTACAAGCTACTTCAGATTTTCATCAAACATTTACTTGTTTGTTGTCTACTCTGGACAGAGGAGAGGTCAAAAGACTTCAGCAACCTTTCTTTCTTTTGGTTAAAAGCATAATTCGTTTAGCTTATGAGACTGCTGGATAGCAGCCTCCTGAAGGGATTACAGCTCATTCTACTAGAGCTGTGGCTTTCACTTGGGCCTTTTTGAAATGAGGCTTCTGTTGAACAGATTTACAAGACGGCGTCTTGGTCTGCGCTTCATACCTTGCTTCTTCGGAGGCTATTTTTGGGAGAAAGGATTTTTTTCAGGTAGTGGTACCTTCCGTTTAAGTACCTGCCTTGTCCCTCCCTTCATCCGTGTACTTTAGCTTTGGTATTGGTATCCCATAAGTAATGGATGATCCGTGGACTGGATACACTTAACAAGAGAAAACATAATTTATGCTTACCTGATAAATTTATTTCTCTTGTAGTGTATCCAGTCCACGGCCCGCCCTGTCATTTTAAGGCAGGTATTTTTTTCATTTAAACTACAGTCACCATTGCACCCTATGGTTTTTCCTTTCTCTGCATATTTTCGGTCGAATGACTGGATATGGCAGTTAGGGGAGGAGCTATATAGCAGCTCTGCTGTGGGTGAACTCTTGCAACTTCCTGTTGGGAAGGAGAATATCCCATAAGTAATGGATGATCCGTGGACTGGATACACTACAAGAGAAATAAATGTATCAGGTAAGCATAAATTATGTTTTCTAATGCTTTTTCTTTAAATGTAATATTCGAATTATGCAATATTCGATTTCGAAAAATTCAAACTTAGATTGTAATAGTATTTCTAATGCTTTTTCTTTAAATGTAATATTCGAATAATGCAATACGTGTATTCGAATTCGAAAAATTCGAACTTAGATTGTAATAGTATTTCTAATGCTTATTCTTTAAATGTAATATTCGAATTATGCAATATTCTATATGGAAACATTCGAAATGATATATTTGTATCTATTATGTATCAATTTACTAGATTCCCGCCCTACCACATGAACTATTGAACTTCTGAATAGTATTTGTTAAATAGAATGTTAAATTCGAAATTTTGAATGTGGACATTCGATATAATTATAAACATTCGAATTCGAAAGTGACATTCGAAAACTGTAAATAACATTCGATTTTCAAATTTTTAAGAATATTCGTTCTTATCGACATTCGGATTTAGAATTCGGTAATAACATTCGTTCTACATTCGAAATTCGAAAATTTACACATTCGCCCATCCCTATTGCTGAACATTTCTTAAAAGCTGGACATCAAGTGTCCCAACTTAGATTTCAAATTATAGATCAGATAGAGATCCTGAGACATGGAGGTAATAGAGAGATTGTGCTTAAACAGCGTGAGCTATACTGGATCCATATGTTAGAATCTAAAAGACCTATGGGCTAAGGATTTGGATTTATCCGTTTTTTTGTAATCTCTAGTGATAATATTATTTTTATTCCCAGTATGTAATTATTATTTAGTGATTACATTATTTAATGTTATACAAAAGTTTTTCAATATATTGGATATTCTATGAGTCTTTGTATTATTCCATTTATATGTACATTTTTGATAAAATATATGTAACATATGTTTTTATCCACTAGAGGGCTAATGTTAAGATTTTAGGTCATTGTATATTCTGTATTCACCTCAGATTCTTTAAACAGGTGTGTAAATTGTGATTGAGGGGAGGGATTTAAGGTTTATAAGGTGCAATTCTAGTATGTGATGTATACAACAGGATTAAGGAATAACACCCGAAACGTTGTTGTTCTTTGTTTGTTTGGAGTAGATGAAAATAAATATTCATCTTTTATTCTGGAGTGCTGCCATCTGCCTCTTTTTTCTCAAAGATATTAGGTATCAGGTGTTAGCAACAAAAAAAAGCAGCAAAGGTCTCTAATATTATTATTATTATTATTATTATTATTATTATTATTATTCTTTATTTATAAAGCACCAACAGACTCCGCAGCACTGCCCATGGGTACAAGGATAACAGTACAATGGAGAAACAATATGATAAAAGACAAAATTTTACAGACAAATACAGAGGGAATTGAGGGTCCTATTCCCGTGGGAACTTACAATAGAGATACAAACATATAAATGTATAAATATGAACATGTATGTAGAAATATATGTATATATGTGTGTAGATATGTAAAGTAAATATACAGTAAAACACATAAATACATATTTAACATTCCAATGTTCTTTGCTTACAGGATAATGTCATTTTTATTTTTAAACACATATTTCTAATATACCTATATATGCATATTTATTCCTATAGATATATAGATATAGATATGTATTTTACATGAACAGTATCCGATATATATAGAAATATATATTTAAAAATAAAACGTACATTGAAGAACATAGGAATGTAAAATATGAATTTTGCACATCACATTTCTCAATTTAGATTTTAAGCGGTCAGGTTACCGCACATGAGTATTCTTAAGGCGCGTTATTGAAATATTATATATAAAATATTTTTTAAAAATTACTATAAATTATTAAAAAAATAATAAACATACTGTAAAATATACAGGAAAGAGGAAAGATAGATGAAAAAGGGCGCAGCTAGTGAAGGTTTGTGTAATATAAATTATAAATAATAAATAAATAGTACGTCTGAAAGAATTCCTCCTGATGGAGAGTTCTGACTTAAATTATAGAAGGTCTTATGATAACCTATCTATATCCCTCATTAATAAAAAGGGTTCCCTGTCTGTACACTACAGTATACAATAGATTGCTTAGATAAAAATTGATCAGACCAATTTAAAAATATGCACCCAAATGTGTGTGTGTAGTTTTAGCAATAAAAAAAGCTAAATATGCTGATACAGAATAAACTACACATAAGAATATAATTGCTATGCAATTCTAAATCAACCTAATTAAGGAAAAAATACAAATTATAATAAACCAGATAATATCAATGATATACAAAATACTAGATAACAAAGATAATCCACATAAAAAACAACAACAAAAATATAAATGAAAGAAAAAGTCTCTTAAGATGTCATAAGCTTCAATGATAGTTATATGTGAGCAGATATTAACAGTTCCAAATTAGCAGGGTGATGTAAACACCAAAACGATGCCCCATATAGGGTAGATAGATTGAAACAGAAGTCCCCAGTGCCCGGAGTATAAGTTCCACTTAGGGTATCAACTTACACTCCTTGACCTCAATCAGTATGAGGTAAGTGTCGCGTAGTGCTGGTAGAAACTTTCTCCGTCTTCTAGGGATATGTGTAACAGCTGATAGGACTCTGCTGATGTCTTTGCTGATGTCTCCGCCCTAGATGTGCTGTATCCTCTGATGGATGCACTAGCCCATATCCCGGATCACAGCACTGTTGCTTCCATTTGTCTCACTAATGCTTTAGATACAGTCAAATATACTGTAAAATATATAGATATATTATATGGATTATTAAGACTTTTATAGTATGTTTATAAATGTTTAAGAATTTATATTAATTTTTTAAAATATTTTATATGTAATATTTCAATAACGTGCCTTAAGAATGCTAAGTTCTCATTTGCTCTAACCTGACCGCGTTATACACTCACCGGCCACTTTATTAGGTACACCTGTTCAATTGCTTGGTAACACAAATTGCTAATCAGCCAATCACATGGCTGGAACTCTATGCATTTAGGCATCTGGATGTGGGGAAGACGACTTTATGAAGTTCAAACTGAGAATCAGAATGGGGAACAAAGGGGCTATAAGTGACTTTGAATGTGTTTGTTGGTGCCAGATGGGCTGGACTGAGTATTTCAAAAACTGTTGATCTACTGGGATTTTCCCGCACAACCATCTCTAGGGTTTACAGAAAAAGGACTGAAAAAAGAGAAAATATCCAAAGAGGGGCAGTTGTGTGGACGAAAATACCTTGTTGTTTTCAGAGGTCAGAGGAGAATGGGCAGACTGGTTCGAGATGATAGAAAGGCAACAGTAACTCAAATAACCACTCGTTACAACCAAGGTATGAAGAATACCATCTCTGAATGCACAACACGTTGAACCTTGAAACATATGGGCTACAGCAGCAGAAGATCAAACCGGTCAGCTAAGAACAGGAAAATGAGGCTACAATTCGCACAGGTGCACTAAAATTGTACAATAGAAGATTGGAAAAACATTGCTTGGTCTGATGAGTCTTGATGATTTCAGCTGCAACATTTACATGGAAGGGTCAGAATTTGGAGTAAACAACATGAAAGCATGTATCCATCCTGCCTTGTATCAACGGTTCAGGCTGGTGGTGTAATGGTGTGGGGGATATTTTCTTGGCACACTTTGGGCCCCTTAGTACCAATTGAGCATTGTTTAAATGCCATGGCCTGCCTGAGTATTGTTGCTGACCATGTCCATCCCTTTATGACTACAGTGTACCCTTGATGACATGGGCACTTTTGTATGCTGCAAGTTTTAATCTGTATTGAATAAAAGTCAAGTTTTATTTTTCTACAACAATGCTCCCCAAGTCTTTTTTTTTCTATGGCTACCTAGCTGATGGAAGTCTAACTGATGTGGGCTGCTCCGCCTTTAAATGCCTGGGCCTATTTTTGTTCCCAGTCCGGTACTGCTACTGTCACTCAGCCAATAGAATGCAAGCTCAATCCTATTGGCTGATTGGATCAACCAATAGGATCAGCCAATAGAATTTTTTCAACCTTAATTCCGATTCGCTGATAGAATTCTATCAGCCAATCGGAATCTAAGGGACACCATCTTGGATGACGTCACTTAAAGGAACCTTCATTCGTCGGGTAGTCGTCGGAAGAAGAGGATGCTCCGCGCCAGATGTCTTGAAGATGGAGCCGCTCCGCGCCGGATGGATGAGGATAGAAGATGCCCGTCTGGATGAAGACTTCTGTCTGTCTGGAGGACTACTTCTCTTGGCTTAGATGAAGACGTCTCCCGGCTTCGTTGAGGACTTCTTGCCGCTTCGATGAGGACTTCTCCCGGCTTCATTAAGGATGGATGTCGGATCTTCAAAACTGTAAGAGGATCTTCAGGGGGTTAGTGTTAGGTTTTTTTAAGGGTTTATTGGGTGGGTTTTATTTTTAGGTTAGGGCTTTGGGCTGCAATAGAGCTAAATGCCCTTTTAAGGGCAATGCCCATCCAAATGCCCTTTTCAGGGCAATGGGGAGCTTAGTTTTTTTTTAGTTAGGGTTTTATTTGGGGGGTTGGTTGTGTGGGTGGTGGGTTTTACTGTTGGGGGGGGTTGTTTGTATTTTTGTTCAGGTAAAAGAGCTGATTTCTTTGGGGCATTGCCCCGCAAAAAGGCCATTTTAAGGGCTATTGGTAGTTTAGTTTAGGCTAGGGTTTTTTTTATTTTGGGGGGCTTTTTTATTTTAATAGGGCTATTAGATTAGGTGCAATTAGTTTAAATATCTTGCAATTTGTTTTTTATTTTGTGTAATTTAGTGTTTGTTTGTTTTTTGGAATTTAAGTAATTGTATTTAATTTATTTAATTGTATTTAATTTAGGTAATTTATTTAATTGTACTGTAATGTTAGGTGTTAGTGTAACTTAGGTTAGGTTTTATTTTACAGGTAAATTTGTATTTATTTTAGCTAGGTAGTTAGTAAATAGTTAATAACTATTTAGTAACTATTCTACATAGTTAAAATAAATACAAACTTGCCTGTAAAATAAAAATAAACCCTAAGCTAGATATAATGTAACTATTAGTTATATTGTAGCTAGCTTAGGGTATATTTTACAGGTAAGTATTTAGTTTTAAATATGAATTATTTAGCTATTAATTGTAGGTTTTAATTAGATTTATTTTAATTATATTTAAGTTAGGGGTTGTTAGGGTTAGGGTTAGACTTAGGTTTAGGGGTTCATAAATATAATATAGTGGCAGCGACGTTGGGGGCAGCAGATTACGGGTTAATAATTGTAGGTAGACGGCGGCAATGTTAGGGGCAGCAGATTAGGGGTTCATAATATTTAACTAATGTTTGCGTTGTGGGAGTGAGGCGGTTTAGGGGTTAATATGTTTATTATAGTGGCAGCGACGTTGGGGGGGGCAGATTAGCGGTTTATAAATGTAGGTAGGTGGGGCGATGTTAGGGGCGGCAGATTAAGGGTTAATAATATTAACTAGTGTTTGCAATGCGGGAGTGCGGCGGTTTAGGGGTTAATATGTTTATTATAGTGGCGGCGACATTGGGGGCGGCAGATTAGGGGTTAATAAGTATAATGTAGGTGTCGCAATGTCGAGGGCGGCAGATTAGGGGTTAATAAGTGTAAGATTAGGGGTGTTTAGACTCGGGGTTCATGTTAGGGTGTTAGGTGTAAACATAAATTTAGTTTCCCCATAGGAATCAATGGGGCTGCGTTACTGAGCTTTACGCTGCTTTTTTGCAGGTGTTAGACTTTTTCTCAGCCGGCTCTCCCCATTGATGTTTATGGGGAAATCGTGCACCAGTACGTACAACCAGCTCACCGCTGACTTAAGCACTGCTGGTATTGGAGTGCGGTATGGAGCTCAATTTTGCTCTACGCTCACTTCTTGCCTTTTAACGCTGGGTTTAGAAAAACCTGTAATACCAGCGCTGTAGGTAAGTGAGCGGTGACAATAATGTGCAAGTTAGTACCGCATCCCTCATAACGCAAAACTCATAATCTGGCCGAGTAATAGCTTTTACTATAAGCAGTTTTGAAAGTGGATGTATATTTAAAAATACTTATATTTAAATTTTAAATGCACCTATGCTCATTTCAATTTTGACTTTTCTGTCCCTTTAATTTGATTGTTTAATGTCTTTTCCATAAAAAATCATTTCCCCTTGTATTTGTGAGTTTATTCATGAGAACCTACATTGATGCTTTATTCCATAACAAAGATGTAGGTCTTGTAATTTAATCTTAAACAATATAAATTAAATATATTGAGTTAATCACCAAAAAGTACTAGATCAGAAAAACCCATGTGAGATAAAATGTCAGATATTATGTCTTTGCTGCCCTTACTTCCTGTTTGTTTTCATGGTTTTGTACTTGCAGAGATTTAGAACAGTATAATCTTACCGCCTAAAGCCATGTCTGAGCACATATATTTCTAATTACACTCTCTAGATTTAAATCAGTTTAGCTGATAGTATATGTTGTAAATCTGCTGCAAAAATAAATTTCATGCAAATGAAATGTGTCTTACATAGGTATTAAATCCATTCTTTGTACCTGCTTTAGTTTTGTTTCCAAATAAATAGTTAAATATACTGACACAACTAACGTCATTGAAGAAATATGAGACATTTTAATACAAAGTTTTTACACGTATAATATTTCTTCAAAAATAATATTTTTTTTTAAACATGTCAATTGCACAGCAAATGTTCTAAATGTAGATATTAGAAGCCGTTTTATCGACGTTCTGTAATTACATACTAGGATGATGCAAATCATTGCCAGCAGTACTTTTAGCTAATGTTTTAACAGTGTGTTGTACAGTGTGAAAAGAATTTAAGAGAAAAAAAATATTTTTGGTGGGAAATTTGGTGTTAAATAGATAAATAATACTGTTATTAATATCAATGAAAATATTAGGAAATAGTTATAGAAAGTGTGAAACATTGATGCTCAATTTCACAGACTGCAGGTTTTAAAAGTAATTAATCCACAGAACTCGAGTTTCAACTGATAATCATAATAAAAAAATATCTTTTATAACACTACTAGTTGATAAGCCTGCCCATAGGGTAGTCTATGTGTTAAAAATGTAACCCCCCAAGCTACAAAAAATAAAAAAGTAAAAATACAGAAAAAATAAACAAAGCTATCCAAAATAATAAAATTAAACCTAAACTAATACCCCTAAAAAAAATAAAAAATCCCCCCAAAATAAAAACACCCCCTTATCAAAAACTAAACTACCAATAGCCCTTAAAAGGGCTTTTTGTAGGGCATTGCCCTAAAGAAATGTGCTCTTTTACATTAAAAATAAACAAAGTCCCCCATAACAATAAAACCTCCACCCACCAAACCCCCCAAAATAAAAAAAACTAACACTAATAAAGCTTAACTACCCATTGCCTATAAAGGGGCATTTGTATGGGCATTGCCCTTAAAAGGGCATTCAGCTCTTTTTGAAATTGCCCAATGAACCCTAATCTAAAAAAACAAACAAACAAACAAATTAAAAATAGGTACTCACAGTTTCAGAAGTCCGGTAGAGAAGGTCTTCTTCCAGGTGTTACATCATCTTCATCCACAGCTATCACGGCACAGAGCGGAGGTCCGGAGCGGTCTTCCCAGATGTGGCGATTCTCAGCGGATGTCATCTGTGGCGGCATCAACAGTCCTCGGCGGTGGTGGCGGTCCTCGCGTCGGCAGTGGTCCTTGGTGGCATGGAGGTTCCTCTTCATCCAATGTCCGTCGTAGACTGAATATTGAATGCAAGGTACCGCAATCAATTTGGGGTACCTTTTATTCCTATTGGCTGAATTTTTCAAAACAGCCAATAGGATTAGAGCTACTGAAATCCTATTAGCTGTTCAAATCAGCCAAGATTTTAGTAGCTCTCATCCTATTGACTGATTTTGAAAATGTCAGCCAATAGAAATGCAAGGTACCTCAATAAATATGGGGTACCTTGAATTCAATCTTCAGTGTGTGGCGGACGATCACATGAAGAGGAACCTCCACACCTTTGCCGAACACTGCTGCCACCGATGACCTCCGCCGAGGATCGCCACATCTGGGAAGATCGCTCCGGACCTCTGCTCTGCGCCACCTTCGCTCCGTGCACATCTGGGAAGACCGCCACATCTGAGAAGACCTCTCTGGACCTCCTCGCCGCCTTCGCTGTGGATGAAGATGATGGAACCGCCTGGAAGAAGACCTTCTCCGTCGGACTTCTGAAACTGTGAGTACCTATTTGGGGCTTTAGTGTTAGGTTTTTTTTAAAAAAAATTGTTTTTTTTTGTTTTTTTTAGGTTAGGGTTTATTGGGCAATTTCCAATTTGCAAAAGAGGTAAATGCTCTTTTAAGTGCAGTGAAAAAGAGCTGAATTCCCTTTTAAGGGCAATGCCCATACAAATGTCCCTTTAGGGGCAATGGGTAGTTTAGGTTTATTAGTGTGTTTTTTAATTTGGGGGGTTTGGTGGGTGAGGGGGTTTAATGTTAGAGGGAACTTTGTTTATTTTTAATGTAAAAGAGCTGATTTATTTAGGACAATGCCCTACAAAAAGCCCTTTTAAGGGATATTGGTAGTTTATTCTTAGATTAGGGGGTGTTTTCATTTTGGGGGGCTTTTTTATTTTCATAGGGATTAGGTTTAATTTTTTTTATTTTGGTTAGTGTTGTTAATTATTTTTTGTAATGTTAGCCTTTTTTTATTTTTTGTAATTTTAGATTAATGTAATGTAATTTTTTTATTTTATTTGTAATGTAGTTTTTTTATGTAATTAAGGGGTTAATTTAGTGGGTATTAGGTTAGGAGGCTTAGTTATTTAATTAGTTTTTTGGATTGTGGGGGTTGGCGGTTTAGTAGTTAATAGGTAAATTAGGTTTAATGCGTTGTGGGGGGTTGGCGGATTAGGGGTTAATAGATGTATTAAGTAGTTTGCGATGTTGTGGTTAGCGGATTTAGCTGTTAATAATTTTATTGGGTATTTTTTATTTAGTTTTTTTCTTAATACTTTGTGTGGGCGGTTAGTTTATTTTTTTCTTAATAGTTTGTAAGTTTTTTTTTTAAAATACTTATTGCGGGTGGTTAGTTTTTCTTTTTATTACTTATTGTGGACGGTTAGTTGTTTTTTTTTAATACTTATTGCGGGCGGTTATTTTTTGCTGCATCCTGGTGAATTATTTTGGCTGCTCGCTGCCAACATTCCTTTGAAGATGCGCGCTAAACTGCCGACGGTGACGGACGCGTTACAAACGCGATTATAGTATAGATAAAGATTACAAGTGCAGTGGTATTTTGCTCAAGAGTTCTTATGTAAATTGCACTTGAGTGAAATCCATACCAAGGGGCCGATTTATTATAGTGCGAGCGAACATGACCATGTCCGCCTCACATAATAGATCTAAATGATGTAAGAGGTAAGAACTTCCATGAAAATGCAAAGGATTTTCTAGTGCACTTTTTTTTCTTCAAATCTGTCATCAGGATTCCCTAACAGGCCACATTTTGAGGCTATCTGAACTGGAGCATAGGGGAAATAATCACCTGCTTAGTATACAAGGTAATTTTACCTGCTCTCACCCAAGGTAATCGCAAAAACCTGGACAGTTGGGGAGACCTGAGGACAGGTTTGAAAACTGGTGTTCTAGTGTGATACAAGATATGACTATGCTTATAGTTACTTAAAGGGGCAGTCTACACCTTAGTCATCTTAAAGTCTTACCTTTCTATATCATGCAGCAGGAACAGTAAAAGTTATTTTTAAAAAGAATACAGTTTCTGGCTGCCAAACTCCTCCCATTGATAACGTCACCATCCAAGAGTATAATGTTGAATCACAAAAGCCTTACAAGTGCCCAGATGCAGCTCGGATTGTGACGTTATCAGTAGGAGAAGTTTGGCAACCATTTCAAAGTGGCCAGAAATTATATTATTTTAAAATAATTTTTTTTACCGTTCCTGCTGCATGATATAAAAGGGGGGTGCAGGAGGCTATTTGCAGCTTAATCTAAGGTAAGACTTTAAGATGAATGAGGGGTAGGCTGACCATATTGCCGCTTTAAAAAGGGACACATATGAAAAATACATATGTCAGGGCTGTTTTCAGAGTTGTTTAAAGAAATGGTTTTGTATAAGTACCCTCACATATGTATTTTTCATATGTGTTCCTTCTTAAAGCGGCAATATGGTCAGCCTAATGAGGGGTAGACTGACCCTTTATGAATGGATTATTATCCAATGGTGGCAGGATAGAGAATAACATAATGGACACATGTTTAGTACTATACTCTTTAAACCAAAAACTATCATCTCCAGAACCAATTATGTCTGACAGAGGTAAGAAGGTGACCAGGCCCTTCCTTTCTTCAGTAGTAAGTTACATTGAGAGGTTATTATTATTTCATCAAAAAATATGTCACACTTCATATATAAAGTGTAGAGATTTGAAGAGAAACAACCAACGGTTTCCATAGATTCCTGCACTACCTTGGTGCTGCCCATTTTTAGAGGGTGTGGTCAACAATATCTATAACAACTAAGCTTTACATGTGAAGAAATGCTAACAGAAGATCAACTGGACTTCTTCTTCTTTACATGAGAAATATGCCCATTAAAATAAAAGTGCCCAATGCAATATACAGAACACCGCTGACAGTATCCATGTAAACACCCATGATAACCATTAAATTAAAGGGACAGTAAACACTAAAATTTTTATTTTTTTAGATAGGTAGATTATCCCTTTATTTACCCAGTTTCTCACAACCAACACTGTTATATTAATATTTATTTTACCTCTATGACTACCTTTTATCTAAGACTCTGTGAACTGCCTCCTTATATCTGATATTTTGACAGACTTGCATTTCAGGAAATTAGTGCTGACTCTTAAATAACTCCATGGGATAGAGCATAATGTTATCTATATGACATACATGAACAAACAGTGCATGTTATTAGTTATTCACAGCCAGAGAGTAAGATAAAAGGTGTACAGAGACCTAGAAATTATCATATGATCCTACCTAGGTTTAGCCTTTAACAAAAAATACCAAGCGAAAAAAGTAAATTAGAAAGCTGATTAAAATTACATGCCCTATCTGAATCATAAAAGTTTAATTTGGACTTTACAATCCCTTTAAGACCTAAATTTAAATATTTAATTGTTTTCCATGTGTAAACGTCAAACTCAACTTGGCGCATTTTAATATCATACTAATGGCTTTCCAGTTTATTAGATGAGAGTCTGTTTGAATGAGCTAAACTACAAGTTTTCTGCAAACTAAGGCCTAGATTTAGAGTTTTGTCGGTAACGACCCGCGTAGCTAACGCCGGCTTTTTTCTGGCCGCACCATAAAAATAACTCTGGTATTGAGAGTCCACAAAAAGGCTGCGTTAGGCTCCAAAAAAGGAGCGTAGAGCATTTTTAACGCAGCTTCAACTCTCGATACCAGAGTTGCTTACGCAAGCGGCCAGCCTCAAAAACGTGCTCATGCACGATTCCCCCATAGGAAACAATGGGGCTGTTTGAGCTGAAAAAAAACCTAACACCTGCAAAAAAGCCGCGTTCAGCTCCTAACGCAGCCCCATTGTTTGCTATGGGGAAACACTTCCTACGTCTGCACCTAACACCCTAACATGTACCCCGAGTCTAAACACCCCTAGCCTTACACTTATTAACCCCTAATCTGCCGCCCCCGCTATCGCTGACCCCTGCATATTATTTTTAACCCCTAATCTGCCGCTCCATAAACCGCCGCTACTTACATTATCCTTATGTACCCCTAATCTGTTGCCCCTAACACCGCCGACCAGTATATTATATTTATTAACCCCTAATCTGCCCCCCTCAAAGTCGCCTCCACCTGCCTACACTTATTAACCCCTAATCTGCCGAGCGGACCTGAGCGCTACTATAATAAAGTTATTAACCCCTAATCCGCATCACTAACCCTATAATAAATAGTATTAACCCCTAATCTGCCCTCCCTAACATCGCCGACACCTAACTTCAAACATTAACCCCTAATCTGCCGACCGGAGCTCACCGCTACTATAATAAATGTATTAACCCCTAAAGCTAAGTCTAACCCTAACACTAACACCCCCCTAAATTAAATATAATTTTAATCTAACGAAATTAATTAACTCTTATTAAATAAATTATTCCTATTTAAAGCTAAATACTTACCTGTAAAATAAATCCTAATATAGCTACAATATAAATTATAATTACATTGTAGCTATTTTAGGATTAATATTTATTTTACAGGCAACTTTGTAATTATTTTAACCAGGTACAATAGCTATTAAATAGTTAAGAACTATTTAATAGTTACCTAGTTAAAATAATAACAAAATTACCTGTAAAATAAATCCTAACCTAAGTTACAATTAAACCTAACACTACACTATCAATAAATTAATTAAATAAAATACCTATAATTATCTACAATTAAACCTACCACTACACTATCAATAAATAAATTAAATACAATACCTACAAATAACTACAATGAAATAAACTATCTAAAGTACAAAAAATAAAAAAGAACTAAGTTACAAAAAATAAAAAAATATTTACAAACATAAGAAAAATATTACAACAATTTTAAACTAATTACACCTACTCTAAGCCCCCTAATAAAATAACAAAGACCCCCAAAATAACAAAATGCCCTACCCTATTCTAAATTACTACATTTCAAAGCTCTTTTACCTTACCAGCCCTGAACAGGGCCCTTTGCGGGGCATGCCCCAAGAAATTCAGCTCTTTTGCCTGTAAAAAAAAACATACAACATTACAACCCACCACCCACATACCCCTAATCTAACCCAAACCCCCCTTAAATAAACCTAACACTAAGCCCCTGAAGATCTTCCTACCTTGTCTTCACCCTACCAGGTTCACCGATCCGTCCTGAAGAGCTCCTCCAATGTCCTGATCCAAGCCCAAGCGGGGAGCTGAAGAGGTCCATGGTCCCTTAAAGGAACCGTCATTCGGCTAGTAGGCGTCGGGAGAAGAGGATGTTCCGCGTCGGAGGTCTGCAAGATGGATCCGGAAGAAAGAAGATTGAAGATGCCGTTGATAGAAGACTTCATCCGGATCATGGACCTCTTCAGCTCCCGCTTGGATGAAGACTTCAGCCGGATCATGGACCTCTTCAGCCCCCCGCTTGGGCTTGGATCAGGACATCGGAGGAGCTCTTCAGGGCGGATCGGTGAACCTGGTAGGGTGAAGACAAGGTAGGAAGATCTTCAGGGGCTTAGTGTTAAGTTTATTTAAGGGGGGTTTGGGTTAGATTAGGGGTATGTGGGTGGTGGGTTGTAATGTTGGGGGGGGGGGGTATTGTATGTTTTTTTTTACAGGCAAAAGAGCTGAATTTCTTGGGGCATGCCCCGCAAAGGGCCCTGTTCAGGGCTGGTAAGGTAAAAGAGCTTTGAAATGTAGTAATTTAGAATAGGGTAGGGCATTTTGTTATTTTGGGGGTCTTTGTTATTTTATTAGGGGGCTTAGAGTAGGTGTAATTAGTTTAAAATTGTTGTAATATTTTTCTTATGTTTGTAAATATTTTTTTATTTTTTGTAACTTAGTTCTTTTTTATTTTTTGTACTTTAGATAGTTTATTTCATTGTAGTTATTTGTAGGTATTGTATTTAATTTATTTATTGATAGTGTAGTGGTAGGTTTAATTGTAGATAATTATAAGTATTTTATTTAATTAATTTATTGATAGTGTAGTGTTAGGTTTAATTGTAACTTAGGTTAGGATTTATTTTACAGGTAAATTTGTAATTATTTTAACTATTTTAGCTATTAAATAGTTCTTAACGATTAAATAGCTATTGTACCTGGTTAAAATAATTACAAAGTTGCCTGTAAAATAAATATTAATCCTAAAATGTAATTATTCGTTATATTGTAGCTATATTAGGGTTTATTTTACAGGTAAGTATTTAGCTTTAAATAGGAATAATTTATTTAATAAGAGTTAATTAATTTTGTTAGATTAAAATTATATTTAATTTAGGGGGGTGTTAGTGTTAGGGTTAGACTTAGCTTTAGGGGTTAATACATTTATTAGAATAGCGGTGAGCTCCGGTCGGCAGATTAGAGGTTAATAATTGAAGTTCGGTGTTGGCGATGTTAGGGAGGGCAGATTAGGGGTTAATACTATTTATTATAGGGTTAGTGAGGCGGATTAGGGGTTAATAACTTTATTATAGTAGCGGTGCGGTCTGCTCGGCAGATTAGGGGTTAATAAATGTAGGCAGTTGGAGGCGACGTTGTGGGGGGCAGATTAGGGGTTAATAAATATAATATAGGGGTCGGCGGTGTTAGGGGCAACAGATTAGGGGTACATAGCTATAATGTAGGTGGCGGCGCCTTGTGGTCGGCAGATTAGGGGTTAATTATTGTAGGTAGCTGGCGGCGACGTTGTGGGGGGCAGGTTAGGGGTTAATAAATATAATATAGGGGTCGGCGGTGTTAGGGGCAGTAGATTAGGGGTACATAAGTAAAACGTAGGTGGCGGTCGGCAGATTAGGGGTTAAAAAAATTTAATCCAGTGGCGGCGATGTGGGGGGGCCTCAGTTTAGGGGTACATAGGTAGTTTATGGGTGTTAGTGTACTTTAGAGTACAGTAGTTAAGAGCTTTATGAACCGGCGTTAGCCCAGAAAGCTCTTAACTACTGACTTTTTTCCTGCAGCTGGAGTTTTGTCGTTAGATGTCTAACGCTCACTTCAGACACGACTCTAAATACCGGAGTTAGAAAGATCCCATTGAAAAGATAGGATACGCAATTGACGTAAGGGGATCTGCGGTATGGAAAAGTCGCGGCTGAAAAGTGAGTGTTAGACCCTATTTTGAGTGACTCCAAATACCGGAGTTAGCCTAAAACCAGCGTTAGGAGCCTCTAACGCTGGTTTTCACGGCTAACGCCAAACTCCAAATCTAGGCCTAAGACAGAAGCAGAAAATGAGCAAGAAAGAGGAATTTGATGTATTTAGTATGATTATTTGTTTACTTGTTATCACTTGTTATCACATGAGCTATTTCCTATGAATTTATGTTAAATTTTGATTTACCTTTTATAATACTCCAAACTTTAATTTTAATCATAAAGAAACATTTTGAAGGTTATAATAGTTTAAATGTGGGATTTGGTCACTATTTTAAAACTTTAATAAAACTAGGAATATATCTTGTTTGTTAAAATTTGAACTGTAGAGCCTAAAAGAAAAAAAAAGCAGTGCACAATGGTGATATATGCCCAAAAATGTCCAAGGAAAAAAAAAAAGTCTACAATTTAAACATTTTAAACACAAACATGTTGCAAAAATTGCTTTCTTATTGATTATTGCCAATGGGCAAGGGTTCTCAACCCAAGATATTTGACATGCTTTTGCATTGCAAAGTCATTTGAAAACCATTACAACTCACGTTTTCTGATGGATTGACAAAGCTTGATTAGATTAGATTAGATTAGAATTAGAAAACATTTGTAGCACTTTGAGAAACAATTCAAAGAGATGTTCTAGCAAATTCAAATAGAACTTGTGTTTTGTTATATGGTTTAGATCAAGAACAGCTCCAAATTGACACCCAATGAGTCCAGTAGACGTGGGTGGCTAAAAGTCTCTTTTATGAAAAATGTTTATCAGTGCAAAAAAAGGTCACACTCTCCGGAGAGTGGTATAAATAAAACCAACAATTACTTTACTATAGGGGTTTATCTGCTGTATTGGAGCTGTATTTGAGACATATGCATTACTTTACTTTATGCTTTTTTATGCTGCTATTGGAGCTGAATTTGAGATATATGCATTAAATTTACTACATACTTTTACCTACTAGTAATGGAGCTGTATTTGAGATATGCATTACTTTACTACATGCTTTTATCTGCTGGTATTGGAGCTGTATTTGAGATACAGTGTATGCATTATGATTACTACATGCTTTTATCTGCTGGTAATCAACATTGCAGATGAGCTGATGTTTTAGTGCAGTGTTTCTCAACCACAGTCCTCAAGTACCCCCAGCAGGCCAGGTTTTCATTATAGCTGAACCGGTGCACATGTGAAGTAATCAGCTGATCAGTAACACCATGGTTACTAACTTGCTCTCATTCATCAGCTGATTATGTAACCTGTGCACTGGTTCAGCTATAATGAAACCCTGCCCTCTTGGGGGTACCTGAGGCCTGCAGCTGTAAAACAATGCTTTAGTTTAATTTAAGCTACCTCTATTGTGTTCATCATATATGTGTTTCTCTGGCATATCATAGACAGTGCCTCACCAGCCTCTGACCTCACTGCACGTGACTGACCAACATTTATTAAAAAATTTATTAAAAAATACAAACAGGGAAAGGCCCATGCAAGTAAGAGTGTTTGCTTTTATGTTCTCTATACCTTGGAGAGTGCAACAGTTTTTTGTGGCTAACGTTTGAAAAACGGTTTTGATCCATCACAGTGTGTGGCACTCAAAGCACCCAGGGTATTGTATTTTTCTTTTGACCCTTTTACACTCTCTATATGGGAGTCCAGAAAAAAAATATGGGAGTCCAGTGAAAATTCAATCTTCTGAACTTCAATATTTAAATACTATAGCAGATAGAGGGTTAGGGTGTCATTTCTTTGTTTAGCCTGTCCTAGTGGAGAATCGAACATTTTAAAACACATTTTAAGTTATAAAATGTATAATTAAAAAATGTCCATTACTTTCCTAACTTAATCTCAATCCCATGATAATGTGTGTTTAATCTAATTGCTTTATGTTCTTGTTATTGGGAAAAGAAGGTGATGAAAAGTCAAAAAGTAATTAGGTTCTTTAACAATAACTGGTAAAATATATCAAACTAAATTTAGTACTATATTTAAACCTATTCTCTTGGGCAGATGCAATTTAGAAATAAAGAAACTATGCCAGTGTAAACACTCAAAGTAATTATGCTGCCATTACTATAATGTTAGTTGTTACAGACGGAAAGGCAAGTTGAGATTTGAAGTTCTTGCCAACAGCATTTGGCATAATCTATCACATTGTACTTTATATTCCTGCATGATAAAAAAACAAAAACATTTGTTCAATGGTTGAAAGCAGAAGTAAAACAAAATTATTCTCGTACAAAACAAATGTCCATGTCAATTTTAAATACATTTAGTTGATGGGAAAAATAAATATATTTTCTGAAGCATTTGTCTATAAAAATGAATGTGTGGCCCCATAAAAATTTTCTTTTTTAATTTATGTTTTATATAAACAAAAAAGGATAATACAGGGAACCTGCCAATCATTTCATAGTGTGTTAACCTTTGGTTTATACACCTTCTTGTTACTTTATTATTCACCGTCCCCCACTTGTGGCATCATCCTGCAGCTTCTCTTTGCAAATGTGTTTTATAACCCTGAGAAAGATACTTTGCATCCTATAACAATAATACTGTAACATTGGTTTCAACTCAATGAGTTTCCAGTGACTTATACAGGGTATACAATGTATAGGAACACCCTCCTTTATATTTATTTTGCTATATGAAATAGTTTTTGCTAGGTGACTCGACAACCCATTTAAGGAATAGATTACGAGTGGAACGATATATATGCGCTAACTGTGCTTGACTTCGACTTTTTGCATGCGACGGGTACAAGTTGAAAGTAAAAAGCTTTTGTTCATACACTAACCCGATGCATGCAAAAAGCCTACAATATCGTAACTGCCTTAATGTATTCTCCAACTTTAATGGAGCATGAAAAGTGGAAAACGCTATTAACCCCTAAACCGCCACACCCCCACATTGCAAACTGCCCAGCTACACTATTTACACTAAACCACCACACCCCACATAAGTAAACTACTCCGCTAAACTATTAACCCCTAAACTGCACACCCCTACATCACACTCTACCCCCTACACTATTAACCACTAACCTAACACCCCCTAAGTTTAAAAAAACAACACTACATAAAAAAAAACTATCATTACCGAAAATAAATAACCTAACATTACAGAAAATTAAAAAACAATTACAAAAAAAAAACCCCACAGTGTTATGCCTATTCTAAAACTAAACCGCCCCTTAATCCAGCAGGTAAAATGGAACACTGGGAATACATATATGCTTAAATGCGTTTTAACATCTAATTGCCTGTAACATGAAAGAGCTTCTTAATATTCATATGGTATGTCTGAACATGGTTAATAGTAGACATGTGCACAGACAGAAATTCATGTTTGAAAAATTGTTTTTCTAAAATTCACTCATAGCCCCCTATTTATTATCAATGGTCTGAATGGACAAGGTTCTCAATTCCATGCGGCATCATAGCGAGCGTAACAAATTGAGTGAGAGCAGAACTTGTGTATCATCCCTACCTGATGATTTACCTTAAAGGTTCACTGTACACCAGAATTTTTATTGTTAAAAAGGTAGATAATCCCTTTATTACCCATTCACCAGTTTTGCATAACCAACACAGTTATATTAATATACTTTTTACCTTTGTGATTACCTTGTTTCTAAGCCTCTACAGACTGCCCCCTTATCTCAGTTTTTTTGACAGACATGCATTTTAGCCAATCAGTGCTTACTCATAAAGAACTATATGCGAGTGATCACAATGTTATCTATATGAGACACATGAACTAGAAGTGTATAACTGTGAAAAACTGTCAAAATGCACTGAGATAAGAGGCAATTCAACGGCTTTGAAATTAGCATATGAGTTTACCTAGGTTTAGATTTCCACAATGAATACCAAGAGCAACGCAAATTTGATGATAAAAGTAAATTGGACGTTTTTAACATTGCGTGCTCTACCTGAATCATGAAAGTTTAATATTGACTAGCCTGTCTCTTTAAGACCGTGGCTACTTAACTAGTGTTTCAAGCCCGCTCACATGAGTCTGCAGCGTTCAGGCCCAGAAGCTGCATCCGTAGCGTCATAAATGTGTCACATGGTGTTAAAAGGTTTGATTTGTTCACTATTCAATGTAATGATGCCAGCAATTAATTGCATTTCTTGGTAAATGAATTAAGCATGTGTAAGATTAGAAAAAATAAATAAAAATATTTGACGAAGTATAGGTGTGTACTGTAGTGTGAAAATGGTCAACTGATATTTTTCCCATTGAATGGAAGTTTGTGAGGAATTTCAGTACCTGCAGAGTTAAATGGGCCTTCTATTCTTTTTCTCTTTGGGTAAAACGTTTGCGAGCAAGCAATATTGAGTTTTCACAATCGTTTGCGCACAGGTAAAATTACGTATTACAAGTTGAAAGTAAATGTGATCCCTTGAGTGCAATTCAAGTTAACGCTTGTTGGGTTAGTGTGTCCTCAGAGCTGTTAGCAAAACAAAAAAGTCTCACAAAGACATCAAAAATACATTACGTAGTACAGTTACACTCATAATAACACCATCTAATAAAAAAATATTTTTAAAAAAGTTGCACACTGAAGTTATAAAAGATATGAGGTCTTAGGTGTTAGGCAAAGGACTTTAACATAGACATAAATACATATACATCTCTAAAAATGTATATGTGTATATATATATATATACATATATATGTCTATATTTATGTACATATGTATTTATATGTGTATATATGTATTTACAGATGTATATACACATATAAACACATAAATACATATGTACACATATATAGAAGTGCATTATAGCCCCTTGCAGTCAAGTAGATGAAAACACGTATAAGCATATTTATGCAGTATTCATATTTAATATATATAGCTGTATAATCATTTATATACATGTATATACTGTATATATATATATAAATAAATATATATGTATATTATATATATATATATATATATATATATATATATATATATATATATATATATATAGGTAAAAATATGTACTGCACCAAAACACCATCAGATATGTAGAAATATGTATAAATCCTATATAATCAAAGGCCAAGTGTGTTTGTCTGAAGCTGTCATGCGCAGTAGAGACTGCGCACGAGGACAAACACACCTGGCCTTAGCGTCCCTACTGAAAGTGGGCGTGGCCGGACATGAGCAATGTGACGGGCGTGACGGGGGCGTGGCAGGGGCGTGGCCGTGTGCTTTTGCGCGCGAAAGGGATAGAGGGGAGAGAGATAGAAAGAGAAGGGGAGAGAGATAGAAAGAGAGGGGGAGAGAACAAAATAGATGGGAAAGAGCAAGAAAGGGGGAGAGAGAGCAAAATAGATGGGAAAGAGCAAGAGAGAGGGGAGAGAGAGCAAAATAGAGGGGAAAAGCAAAAGAGATGGGAATGAGCAAAATAGAGAGAAGAGAGAGAGAGCAAAAGAGAGGGGGAGAGAGAAAATAAGAGGGGGAAAGAGAGAGAGCAAAAGAGAGGGGGAGAGAGAGCAAAAGAGAGGGATGGAGAGAGCAAAAGAGAAGTGGGAGAGAGTGCAAAAGAGAGGGGGGAGAGAGAGTGCAAAAGAGAGGGGGAGAGAGAGACCAAAAGAGAGGGGGGAGATAGAGTGCAAAAGAGAGGGGGAGAGAGAGAGCGCAAAAGAGAGGCGGAGAGAGAGAGTGCAAAAGAGAGGGGGGAGAGAGAGAGAGTGCAAAAGAGAGGAGGGAGAGAGAGAGCAAAAGAGAGGGGGGAAAGAGCTCAAAAGAAAGGGGGAGAGAAAGAGCGCAAAAGCGAGGGGGGAGAGAGAGAGCGTGCAAAAGAGAGGGGGAGAGAGAGAGAGCGCAAAAGAAAGGTGAGAGAGAGAGCGCAAAAGAGAGGGGGAGAAAGAGCAAATGAGAGGGATGGGGAGAGAGACAGAGCAAAAGAGAGGGATGGGGAGAGAGAAAGAGCAAAAGAGAGGAGGGAGATAGAGAGTGCAAAAGAGAGGGGGAGAGAGAGAGCACAAAAGAGAGGGGAAGAGAGAGAGTGCAAAAGAGAGTGGGAGAGAGAGAGCGCAAAAGAGAATGGGAGAGAGAGAGAGCACAAAAGAAAAGGGGAGAGAGAGAGAGCACAAAAGAGAGGGGGGAGAGAGCGCAAAAGAGAGAGGGGAGAGAGGGGGCAAAAGAGAGGGGGAGAGAGAGTGCAAAAGAGAGAGGGAGAGAGAGCGCAAATGAGAAGGGGAGAGAGAGAGAGCGTAAAAGAGAGGTGGGAGAGAGCGCAAAAGAGAGAGGGTAGAGAGAAAGCGCAAAAGAGAGGGGGAGAGAGAGCACAAACGAGAGGGGGAGAGCGCAAAAGAGAGGGGGGAGAGAAAGCAAAAGAGAGGGGGAGACAGAGTGCAAAAAGAGAGGGGAAAGAGCACAAAAGAGGGGAGAGAGAGCAAAAGAGAGGGGGGATAGAGAGAGCCAAAGAGAGGGGGTAGAGAGAGCAAAAGAGAGGTGGAGCGAGAGAGAGCGCAAAAGAGTGCAATATGCTCTCCGTATTCAGCATTGCGCCAGCAGCTCACAAGAGCTGCTGGTGCAACGCCGCCCCCTGCAGACTCACGGCCAATGGGCCACCAGCAGGGAGGTGTCAATCAACCCGATTGTACTCGATCGGGTTGAATTCCGGTGATTCAGACGGACAGGGTTATGGAGCAGCGGTCTTTGTGAGCTTGATAGATAGGCCCCAATGCATACATTAAAATAGGACTGACAAAAAATAATATTTTAAAAACATTATAAACAAATAAATTAAATATTGATATAAAAATATGCAGTAACAATGTATACAGGTGGCCCTCGGTTTACGCCGGTTCAATTTGCGCCGTTTCAGAAAAACAACCTTTTTTTTCAGTCATGTGACTGCTATTGAAAAGCTTTTAGAAAGCAATGCACTAATTAAAATAGCCAGTAGGTGGAGCTGTCCGCTTGTTTTGCAGCAAAGTTATGCAACTTAACAGCCTTAAATTGATCTGTGTACACAGATCAGACCAGATCTATCAAGCAAAATTTAGCAGCCACTTCCCTATTATCTTCCTGTCCAGCAGCTTGAGGTGAGGGTGACTAACTGCTTATTAATCAATGCAGATTGAAATGCATAGAATAGGTGCAGACCCAATATTATCTAACATGCTGACAATGCAGAGAACTGTTTGCAGAAAACTGCAAGTAAAAAAACGTTTTTGTTCATTAAACTTAGTTTGATGATGATGCAGTCTGTTGTGTAATTATTTTATTAGGTGATGTTTAGCAAATGTTTTTGTTCATTAAACTTAGTTTGATGATGATACAATATATATTTTTAGGTTTATAATGCTGTTTAGCATTTAAAGTATTAATTTCAAAGCTTTAAAAATAATATATAGGTTACTTATGACAATTTTGAGAGGGGCCTGGAACCTAACTCCCTCACTTCCCATTGACTTGATTTCAATTTACAACGGTTTCGATTTACAACCATTCCTCCTGGAACCTAACCCCGACATAAACTGAGGGCTACCTGTATTTAATTGTGTTAAAGGGACATTGAACACTTTAAGATGGTAATATATCATTTCATTCTTTACAATCAAGGGCTTTTCAGTTCCTGTTAGAAGTAGATGTGCAGAACACTGTTATATTACACACAGCCATTGGCTGCACACACTAGTGACTTATTTATAACTGTCCCTAATTGGTCACAGCAGAGAAAGAATCCTAATTAACAACATGGCAATGGGATGTTTAATAGACAGTAAAACTTTACACCTATTTTGTCAATATTTAAACAACTAATTAAACTTTAAAAAATGCATCTACATTTTATTCTCGTACTAATCTTTTCTTTGAATGCTTCATTCTATCTAGCATTTATTGTATTGAAATCCCACAGGAAAAAGATTTATTGTGCACAGTAGAAATCATAATAGAATGAAAATGCACATGCAAAAAATGCTTTGAAATTCGTATTTTTAATTCAAAGCATATTATTCTCCTTAGTGTAAAATACAGTTCATTGCCTCTGCTGGAGTGTGTTCCATGAGCATTGAGCATTGCTAAAATTTCTTGGAGATATCTAAGGCTAGATTACAAGTGGTGCACAAACGATTGTACTAGCATTATCGTGATCGTTTTGCGCCCCCTTAAATCGCTGTAAGGGTCTCGATGTACATCATCTTACCTGAGCAGCGAGGTTTTGAATATAAGGCCAACAAAGAGTAAGACCAGAGAGGCAGAGACACCTCCTCATTTTTTTATAGCACAAATGAGAAAAAAAGATTCAGAGTCCATGGGGCCCATTTATCAAAGGGCTTGCTGACCTGATCCGACACTGCGGATCAGGTCCGCAAGACCTCGCTAAATGCGGAGAGCAATACGCTCTCCACATTTAACATTGCACCAGCAGCTCACAAGAGCTGCTGGTGCAACGCCGCCCCCTGCTGACTCGCGGCCAATCGGCCGCCAGCAGGGAGCTGTCAATCAACCCGATCGTATTCGATCGGGTTGATTTCCGGCGGTTCCTGTCCGCCTGCTCAGAGCAGGCGGACAGGGTTATGAAGCAGCGGTCTTTAGACCGCTGCTTCATAACTTGTGTTTCTGGCGAGTCTGAAGACTCGCCAGAAACACGGCCCTTCAAGCTCCATACGGAGCTTGATAAATGGGCCTGCATGTCTCACCCCCACTACTTAGAAGGGTGTACAATTGGGAAGGCTGGAATTTCAGAAAAGGGGTGTACAGGGAGTGCAGAATTATTAGGCAAATGAGTATTTTGACCACATCATCCTCTTTATGCATGTTGTCTTACTCCAAGCTGTATAGGCTCGAAATCCTACTACCAATTAAGCATATTAGGTGAAGTGCATCTCTGTAATGAGAAGGGGTGTGGTCTAATGACATCAACACCCTATATCAGGTGTGCATAATTATTAGGCAAGTTCCTTTCCTTGGGCAAAATTGGTCAAAAGAAGGACTTGACAGGCTCAGAAAAGTCAAAAATAGTGAGATATCTTGCAGAGGGATGCAGCACTCTTAAAATTGCAAAGCTTCTGAAGCGTGATCATCGAACAATCAAGCGTTTCATTCAAAATAGTCAACAGGGTCGCAAGAAGCGTGTGGAAAAACCAAGGCGCAAAATAACTGCCCATGAACTGAGAAAATTCAAGTGTGCAGCTGCCAAGATGCCACTTGCCACCAGTTTGGCCATATTTCAGAGCTGCAACATCACTGGAGTGCCCAAAAGCACAAGGTGTGCAATACTAGAGACATGGCCAAGGTAAGAAAGGCTAAAAGACGACCACCACTGAACAAGACACACAAGCTGAAACGTCAAGACTGGGCCAAGAAATATCTCAAGACTGATTTTTCTAAGGTTTTATGGACTGATGAAATGAGAGTGAGTCTTGATGGGCCAGATGGATGGGCCCGTGGCTGGATTGGTAAAGGGCAGAGAGCTCCAGTCCGACTCAGACGCCAGCAAGGTGGAGGTGGAGTACTGGTTTGGGCTGGTATCATCAAAGATGAGCTTGTGGGGCCTTTTCGGGTTGAGGATGGAGTCAAGCTCAACTCCCAGTCCTACTGCCAGTTTCTGGAAGACACCTTCTTCAAGCAGTGGTACAGGAAGAAGTCTGCATCCTTCAAGAAAAACATGATTTTCATGCAGGACAATGCTCCATCACACGCGTCCAAGTACTCCACAGCGTGGCTGGCAACAAAGGATATAAAAGAAGAAAATCTAATGACATGGCCTCCTTGTTCACCTGATCTGAACCCCATTGAGAACCTGTGGTCCATCATCAAATGTGAGATTTACATGGAGGGAAAACAGTACACCTCTCTGAACAGTGTCTGGGAGGCTGTGGTTGCTGCTGCACGCAATGTTGATGGTGAACAGATCAAAACACTGACAGAATCCATGGATGGCAGGCTTTTGAGTGTCCTTGCAAAGAAAGGTGGCTATATTGGTCACTGATTTGTTTTTGTTTTGTTTTTGAATGTCAGAAATGTATGTTTGTGAATGTTGAGATGTTATATTGGTTTCACTGGTAAAAATAAATAATTGAAATGGGTATATATTTGTTTTTTGTTAAGTAGCCTAATAATTATGCACAGTAATAGTCACCTGCACACACAGATATCCCCCTAAAATAGCTATAACTAAAAACAAACTAAAAACTACTTCCTAAACTTTTCAGCTTTGATATTAATGAGTTTTTTGGGTTCATTGAGAACATGGTTGTTGTCCAATAATAAAATTAATCCTCAAAAATACAACTTGCCTAATAATTCTGCACTCCCTGTATTTCCACTAAGTTCCAAGTTATTGCTGTAAAATGTCAAAAATTGTCAATAACTTGCAAAAAGTATCCTCTAATTGAAAGAAGAGATTTCTCCCTTTGAAATGAGAGATTGCTTTGTTCTCTAGCAGTGACAAAAAGTGATCACCTGCCCCACTGGCCATCAAATCATCTTAATGTAAAGGGAGGGACTATCTGGTTTATTTGAAGGGGGGAGGAGGTGGACAGTACAACTCTACCCATTTCTTTCCCAGAAATGCTACCTTGCATATTAGACGTATGTTTATAGTGCTGCGGATTCTGTTGGCACTCTACAGATAAGTGATAATAATAATAATGAGGGGATTCACATTTTTAGAATAAGGAGTCACATGTCCATTTAAATTACAGGTGAAAAAAAGAGCAAGAAAGGTGTCTGATGAGAGTTAGAATGTTTTTTAGAGCCTCTATAACCCTTTATAAAACAAAGTTGGGCATTAGAACCACATTTTTATGAAGAGGAGTCCCTTCTTTCAATTTAGGGGAATCTGTGAGTGTAACCTATGTAAGAAATGTAAGCAATATAACCAATGTACGCAATAAGCAACTCACTGTCTAGCCATTTCAGTCTATTTCCACTCTTGGATTGGAATTTACTACATCTATAGCTTTTATTTTCATACCTCTTGTGTGTCTGACTCTGTGATGGCACATACTGGAATGCTTCCCTGTGCTGTGCTATAAAAGTTTTCTATAAATGTTCATAACCATTTTTTATTTGAGCAATCATTTTGTGCAAAAGGACATTAAAGTATATAAATGAAGTGCTCTAATTCAATAGAACATTTTACTTTTTAACAAATTAACACCTAGATTACAAGTTTTGCATGGCGGCTTGTAATGCTGAAAATATGGCATTTTCAGTGTTAAAACAGCACCACAGCTATTACAAGTGTTGTCGGTATAGGTGTACCGCACACCTTTTAGCCTGTAACGCAACGTCAGTCCCGCACAAGTAAAAATTACGTTTTTTCATGGTATTCCCATAGCGCCAGTATTACCAGTTTTGCGGTACGGCTAAAAAGTGAGCATTACAGCCTAAAATGACAAGATTCTTAACGCCATCTAAAGTCAGTAGTTATGAGTTTTACACTACAAAGCTGTAACATAAAACTCATAACTAAACTGCTACAAAGTACACTAAACACCCATAAACTACCTATTAACCCCTAAACTGCGGCCCTCCTGCATCGCAAACACTATAATAAACTGATTAACCCCTAATCATTTAACCCCGCCACTAAAAAAATTTATTAACCCCTATTCCGCCGCTCCCAGATATTGTTGCCACTATAATAAACTTATTAACCCCTAAACTACCGCCCTCCCGCATCACAAACACTATTTAAATATTATTAACCCCTAATATGCCGCCCGCCCACCCCGCCACTATAATAACCTATTAACCCCTAAACTGCAAGCCCCCACAACAAAATATACTAAAATAAACTATTAACCCCTAAACTGAAAGCCCCCCACAATGAAATAAACTAATTTAAACTAGTAACCCCTACACCTAAAGACCCCCTAACTTCATATTAAAATTATAATTTTATATTAAAATTACAATTTCCCTATCTTATAATTTACCTGTCAAATTAAAAAAAAAATTGAAACTAACAATTAAACTATTATAATTATTAAACTAACTACCAATTAACTAAAACTAAACTACCAATAAAAAATCCTAGCACTATTACAATTACAAAAAGTATCTAATAACAGAAAATAAAAACTAACTAAATTACAAAAAAAACAAAAAAAACCTCCAGATTACAAAAAATAACAAATTATCAAAAATAAAAAAGAATTACACCTAATCTAATAGCCCTATCAAAATAAAAAAGCCCCCCCAAAATAAAAAAATCCCTAGCATACAATAAACTATCAATGGCCTTTAAAAGGGCCTTTTGTGTGGCATTGCCCCAAATATATCAGGTCTTTTACCTGTAAAAAAAATACAGACACCCCCAAAACAGTAAAATCCACCACCCAACCAACCCCCACAAATAAAAAAAACATCTAAAATAACCTAAGCTACCCATTGCCCTGAAAAGGGCATTTGTATTGGCATTCCCCTAAAAGGGCATTTAGCTCTTTTACTACCCTAAACTAAAAAAAACCACCCAAAAAAAACTTTAAAAAAAACCTAACACTAACCCCTGACGAGCCACTTACAGTTGTTTAAGTTCCGCTTGAAGGATCTTCATCCAGCCGGCGAAGTCATCATCCAGGCGGCAAGATGTCTTCATTCAGACAGCCACTTCGATCTTCATTCAGCCGGCATGGAGTGGGTCCATCCTGAAAACATCCAGCGGGGAGCATCCTCTTCATATGGTCGCCGCCGTAACTCAATCTTCAATGCAAGGGACGCGATTCAAGATGGTGTCCCTTGTATTCCTATTGGCTGAAAATTTTGAATCAGCCAATAGGAATTAGGGCTGCTGAAATCCTATTGGCTATTCAAATCAGCCAATAGGATTTAACCAGCTTTCATTCTATTGGCTGGGGGGGGGAGAGAGATAGAGAGGGGGGAGAGAGAGGGGGGAGAGAGAGAGGGGGGAGAGAGAGAGGGGGAGAGAGAGGGGAGAGAGATAGGGGGGAGAGAGAGGGGGGAGAGAGACAGAAAGGGGGAGAGAGAGAGGGGGGAGAGAGAGGGGGAGAGAGAAAGAGAGAGAGGGGGGAGAGAGAGGGGGGAGAGAGAGAGGGGGGGAGAGAGAGAGGGGAGGAGAGAGAGAGGGAGAGAGAGAGAGGGGGGGAGAGACAGAGAGAGAGGGGGAGGGAGAGAGGGGAGAGGGGAGAGAGAGACAGAGAGAGAGGGGGAGGGAGAGAGGGGAGAGAGAGAGAGGGAGGGGAGAGAGAGAGAGAGAGAGAAAGGGGGGAGAGAGAGAGGGGAGAGAGAGAGCGAGAGAGAGGGTGAGAGAGAGAGGGGGAGAGAGAGGGGGGGAGAGGGGGGAGAGAGAGAGAGAGAGAGAGAGAGAGGGGGGGGGAGAGAGTTGGGAGGAAGAGAGAGAGAGAGAGAGAGGGGGGGAGAGAGAGGGGGGAGAGAAAGACAGAGAGAGGGGGGAGAGAGAGAGGGGGAGATAGAGGGGGAGAGAGAGAGGGGGGATAGAGAGAGAGAGGGGGAATAGAGAGAGAGAGGGGGGAATAGAGAGAGAGAGAGGGGGGAATAGAGAGAGAGAGAGGGGGAGAGAGAGAGAGAGAGAGAGGGGGTAGATAGAGAGGGGGAGAGAGAGAGAGAGAGAGAGAGAGAGAGAGAGGGGGGGAGATAGAGAGAGAAGGGGGGGAGAGAGAGAGATTGGAATAGAGAGAGAAAGGGGGGAGAGAGAGAGAGGGGGGAGAGAGAGAGGGGGGAATAGAGAGAGAGACAGGGAAAATAGAGAGAGAAAGGGGGATTAGAGAGAGAGGGGGGAATAGAGAGAGAGAGGGTAAATAGAGAGAGAGAGGGGGAATAGAGAGAGAGAGGGAGAATAGAGAGAGAAAGGGGGAGAGAGAGGGGGAATAGAAAGAGAGAGGGGGAGAGGGGGGGAGAAAGAGAGGGGGAGAGAGCACAAGGGGTGGGACCGCTGTACTGCAAAAAATGGCCTGTGTGAACGGGCTTTAGGACTAGTATATATATATACTAGGTGATAAGTCTGCCCAGAGTCTTAGTCTATGTTAAACAACTGTAAGTGGATTGTCGGGGGTTAGTGTAAGGTTTTTTGGGGTGTTTTTTTTTTATTTTAGGGTCTGGGCAATAAAAGAGCTAAATGCCCTTTTAAGGGCAATGCCAATACAAATGCCCTTTTCAGGGCAATGGGTAGCTTAGGTTATTTTAGATATTTTTTTTATTTGTGGGGGTTGGTTGGGTGGTGGGTTTTACTGTTGTGGGGGTGTTTGTATTTTTTTTTACAGGTAAAAGAGCTGATATATTTGGGGCACTGCCCACAAAAGGCCCTTTTAAGGGCCATTGATAGTTTATTGTAGGCTAGGAATTTTTTTCATTTTGTGGGGGATTTTTTATTTTGATAGGGCTATTAGATTAGGTGTAATTCTTTTTATTTTTGATAATTTATTATTTTTCGTAATTTGGAGTTTTTTTAGTTTTTTATAATTTAGTTAGTTTTTATTTTTTGTAATTTTAATATAAAGTTAGAGGGTTGTTAGG
The DNA here is from genome assembly GCF_027579735.1 of Bombina bombina. NCBI lineage: Eukaryota > Metazoa > Chordata > Amphibia > Anura > Bombinatoridae > Bombina > Bombina bombina. Next base: position 1,097,134,527 of record NC_069502.1, on the reverse strand, counting down.
TTTAGGGGTTACTAGTTTAAATTTGTTTATTTCGTTGTGAGGGGCTTTCAGTTTAGGGGTTAATAGTTTATTTTAGTATATTTTGTTGTTGCGGCTTAGGGGTTAATAGGTTTATTATAGTGGCAATTTCCCTATATTAAATTAAATTACAACTTACCTGTCAAATTTAAATAAATAATTTTAAACTAACAATTAAACTATTATAATTATTAAACTAAAATTAAACTAACTACCAATTAAATAAAACTAAACTACCAATAAAAAAAATCCTAAAATAACCTAAGCTACCCATTTCCCTGAAAAAGGAATTTGTATGGGCATTGCCCTTAAAAGGGCATTTAGCTCTGTTACTGCCCAGACCCTAAACTAAAAAAAAAAAACAACCAAAAAAACCTTAAAAAAACCTTACACTAACTCCCGACGATCCACTTACAGTTGAAAGTCGAATTAGCTAATAGAATGAGAGCTGGTTAAATCCTATTGGCTGATTTGAATAGCCAACAGGATTTTAGCAGCCCTAATTCTTATTGGCTTATTCAAATTTTTCAGCCAATAGGAATGCAAGGAACGCCATCTTGAATCGTGTCCCTTGCATTGAAGATTCAGTGTACGGCGGCGACCATATGAAGAGGATGCTCCGTGTCGGAGATCTTCAGGATGGACCCGCTCCGCGCCAGCTGGATGAAGATCGAAGAGGCCGTCTGAATGAAGACTTCTTGCCACCTGGATAAGGACTTTAACGAATGGATGAAGATAGAAGAGGCCGCCTGGATGAAGACCTCTTGCTGCATGGATGATGACTTCGCCGGCTGGATAAAGATACTTCAAGCGGGACTTCAACAACTTTAAGTGGATCGTCGGGGGTTAGTGTAAGGTTTTTTTAAGGTTTTGTTTGGGTGTTTTTTTTTTTAGTTTAGGGTCTGGGCAATAAAAGAGCTAAATGCCCTTTTAAGGGTGATGCCCATACAAATGCCCATTTCAGGGCAATGGGTAGCTTAGGTTATTTTAGATATTTTTTTTATTTGTGGGGGTTGGTTGGGTGGTGGGTTTTACTGTTGTGGGGGTAGCTTAGGTTTTGTGGGGGTTTGTTATGCGGGTCTTTGTAATTTGTTTTCACTAAAAGAGCTGTTATCTTTAGGGCAATGCCATACAAAGGGCCATTTTAAGGGCCATTGGTAGTTTATTCTAGATTAGGTTTTTTATTTTGGGATGTTTTTTTTTAGGAGTTTTAGAAAAGGAATATTTATTTTTTATTTTTGATAATTTGTTTGTTATTTTGTGTAATGTGTTTTTTTAGGAGGTTTTTTTTGTAGCAAAAGAGCTGTGTAACTTAGGGCAATGCCCTACAAAAGGCCATTTTAAGGGCCCCTGGTAGTTTGGGGGGTGGGGGTTTGTATAGTGTTAGGGGGTGTTTGTATTCTTTTTTTGTAGCAAAAGAGCTGTTTAACTGAAAAGGCCCTTTTAAGGGCCCCCCCAAAAGGCCCTTTTAAATGCCCTTGGTAGTTTATTCTAGAGAATGGTTTTTTATTTTGGGGTGGTTTTTTTTAACGGTATTAAAATAGAATGAATCTTTATTTTTTTGGATAATTTCGTTTTTTTTTTTTTTTTGTAATGATAGTTTTTTTTACTTTATGTAATGGTAGGTTTTAGTGTAAGGCAGGTTAGGTTTTATTTCACAGGTAAGTTTGAATTTATTTTAACTAGGTAGTTATTAAATAGTTAATACCTATTTACTAACTAGTCTACCTAGTTAAAATAAATACAAACTTACCTGTGAAATAAAAATAAAACCTAAGCTAGCTACAATATAACTATTAGTTATACTGTAGCTAGCTTAGGTTTTATTTCACGGGTAAGTATGTATTTAGTTTTAAATAGGAATTATTTAGTTAATAATTGTAAATTTAATTTAGATCTAATTTAATTATGATAAAGTTAGGGGGGTTAGGTTTAGGGTTAGGGTTAGGTTTAAGGGTTAATATAGTTTAGTTTAGCTTGTTGCGATGTGGGGGGGCTAGCGGTTTAGGAGTTAATATGTTTATTTAGTTAATAACTGTAAATTTAATTTAGCTATATTTTTATTATGTTAAAGGGTGTTAGGGTTAGGGTTAAGTTAGGGTTAGGTTAGGGTTAGGTTTAGGGGTTAATATAGTTTAATTTAGCTTGTTGCGATGTGGAGGGTTGGCGGTTTAGGGGTTAATAAATGTAGTATAGTGGTGGCGATATTGGGAGCGACAGATTAGTGGTTAATAATGGTAGGCAGGCTTCAGCGATGTTGGGGGCAGCAGATTAGGGGTGTTTAGACGTAGGGTTTATGTTAGGGTGTTAGTTTTAAACAGTATTATTATTATATTATTATTTCCCCATAGACATCAATGGGGCTGTGTTACGGAACTTTTGTTTCCGCAATCGCAGGTGTTAGTTTTTTTTTGCCGGCTCTCCCCATTGATGTCTATGGGGAAATCGCGCACAAGCATGTCTCAGCAGCGCTCTGATTGTGTGCGGTATAGAGCTCAACGCAACCATATCGCACGCAAAAGGCGTATGTTTGAAAACTTGTAATGGCAGCGCTATAGGAAATTAAATAACGTAACTTTTGTTGCATTTTTTAATTTCTCTATAGCGTGTAAAACTCGCAATCTAGGTGTAATTTCTTTAGTGTGTTTACTTCTACAAATTGATTAAAGAACCACTAAATACAGTAGAATTTAACAATTGAAAAAAATGTATTTAAAAGACAATGCAATAGCACTTACTTGAATTGATAATATTTTCTGGCAATTTGCAAATTGAATCCATTTTCTTCTCCCTCTGTATCATGTGACAAACATCAGCCAATCACAAAATTCATGTATGTATATGCTGTGTGCTTTTGCACATGCTCAATGGGAGCTGGAGCCCCAAAGTGTGCATAAAAAAGAATGTACCAGTTTTGATAATGGATGTATAATGGAAAGGTTTTTATTACATTTGCATGCTGTATCTGGATTATTAAACTTTAATTTTGATTTTAGTGGCCTTTGAATATGTAGTTAAAGATGTTGTCTTGTGGCACCCTGGTGAGTATGCAGCTGGTGAGCAAATGAGAAGCGTGCATATTTATGTATGCTCCTATTACTGGCTGTATCATCATCTTGGAAAGAATGGGGGTTATCCAGGAGTGAATGTTTACATTACATTTATTCTTATGATGTTGGTACATGTTCTTGAAATATAGATTTTTATTTTTTAGTTTTAATAGTAATTCTTTCTATTATTTTAAGAACTAAAACTGTTGTACAGTCTAAATCTTTCTAAATGTAATTTCAAGATATTTATAGGCCAGTTTTAAACTATAACAAAGGAAAATAATTGCATGGCATATGTAATGATCAAACCAGTTGTTAAACTGTCAAGTTAACTATTACTTTGGCATTGGATGTTGGAACAGGAGTTTCCTGTTGATAATATCAATCTAATGCAATCACCTAACCAAATGAAGCCACAATTTGTTCCAGAAAGTGTCACTTTCAACTGAAACTAAACACTTTTTATTAAAAAATATTAAAAATAACAAACCACCAAAACCAAAATGGGTTTTAAGGGGTTGTCAATTCATTACACCGTTATGCAATTCATTATTGTTGTGTAGATAAAACACAAACAGACACTTATATATGTGTGTGTACATATACTGTATGTATGTATATACTATATATACTGTATATATATATATATATATATATTCTTTTTTTACATGTAATGTTCAATTTTATACTTTAGCAAGTTATTATTAGAATTTGTACATGGAACAAAAAAGTAAATTACATTTTGAAGCATTAAAAAACATATGATGAAAATTGTTGTTTAGAAATAGAATCTTACCATCAAAATGTGGTTGTTTTTTACAATGCCGTGTTTGTAAAAAAAATGTTTTTTTCTTTAGCTATATATGATACCAAAGTGAACAGTTATTTTCACAAATGTAAATTTAGCTTCTTAGGAGACTAACAACCTGCAACCAAACATACAATGCTATTGTCAACAATAATTAATCATTATTTGGATGAAGTTCTAATTTTGCATATGTTTCTTATAATTTTCCTTCATGTTGGTTTACAAGACATCTGCAGTTACCCAGTCCAAATGCAGAAAATTCAGATTTATCAATTACATATCTCAAGTGGTCCAACACATTGAAGACAAGCTCATTGCACCGAATGACAAACCATTAGCAAAAATGGCAAAAAAAACAAATAAACAAACAGCACAATTATTTTTCTGGTCAATTATAACTAATTAAAATAGTGGCCTATGTTTGAGTAAAAAAACTCAGCAATGTAGATTTCTTTCATAAGCATTAACCACTTTAAGCGTTTCCATATTTCATAGTGTTAATTAAAATGTACTTTATGGGATTTGTACCATTTGATTTACACAACACCTAACATTTTGAAAGTAGAAAATCCATTTATTGTGACTGAAAGGTTTATTAAAAAAAAGAAGACAAAATTTAGTGATTTGTTAAGAAACCTATAAACAACTAAGGCGCCAGTGTTAACGCTTAAGGAGCTTGAGAGATCCACAGCTTAGAAGAGAGAAGTCAACTATAACCTGGTTGTTTTATGGAGGTGTTGTGAGCAGAAAGCCATTGCTGAAAAAAAAGAGTAGTTTGTCAAAATACATGTGGGAGAAACAAAAACATGTGGAAAATGGGGATGCAATGTAAGGGCAGTTAGCACTACCATAGTAGTATATGTTCGCATTTCTTAAGTGAACATTTTATAAATGAGGCAATTAGAATTAAGCAAAATAATTATACAATGATTGAATAAAGGAGTGAACAAAGGACAAGACACAAGGCAAGTAGTTTTGTAATATTTTGTTTGGTATGTTTCACCGGTTCCCTTCTGTAAAAATGTGCCATATCTTTATGTTATTTTTCATATACTAGTTCCCGCTTAAAACCTGTATTATTCATTGGCCAATCTCTTTTTTATCCTCACTTCACTTTTGCTCTCATGGACTTCACACATTCCTAAACTCTCTCTCTCCTCACTGCACCACATCCTAAATACACTTTCAATACTGCAAATCTCATTTTATGTTACTCTCCCTCTTGCTATTGCTAATACTAGATGCTGTTAATATATCAACCAATCCTGGCCCCCACAACTTCCTAATCTTGCCCACCCATGTATGCCTTTAGACCTAGAAACCAGACCCATGGAAACCTTACTCTAGTTTTTTTTGTATCTAAAGCCAACTCCCTTGTGCTCTCGGGAAATCTCACTCTGCAACAGGCTCACTTCTTTCTACAACCTCTTCATCACCCATTCCCTCAACCTTCTAGCTCTCTCAGAAACCTGTCTCTCTCCTTCAGATGTAGCCTGCACTACTGCATTGTCATATGATTGCCTCTACTTCTGCCACACCCCTATATCTGGAAATAGACAAAGAGATGGTGTACGTATTTTACTTTCCTCTCATTGCACCTTTCACCAAATACAACCCATATCTTCCCTCACATTTTCTTCTTTCAAACCCCACACAATTCACTTATTTTCTCCCCTGTCTCTAGGTGTTGTGGTTATATATTGCCCCCTCTGGCTTCTCAACTTAATTTCTTGATCATTTTGCAGCCTAACTACTTTATTTTATCTCTTTAGACATCCTTGCCCTCATTCCTGAGGACTTTAACCTCTCTATAGACAATTTCACTGCCCCTGGAGTAACAAAATCTCTCCAGCTCATCTCCTCTTATGGTCTTTCACCATGGACCAACTCTCCCACTCACAAAGATGGACACTCCCTTAATTTGATTTTCACCTATCGATGCATTTTCTCAAACTTTAAAATTCCTCTTTTTCTCTTTCTTACCACTATCTCCTAAGTTGGAACGTCACATCCCTTCATACTACTCTCTCTCCTTCTAACCCTCTGCTCTCTTCCATCTCCTCCTTTTCCTGCCCAAACCAATCTATCTGTCATTACAACCTTAGCTCGAAAATCATGCACTCATCCTTAACCCTGGCATACGCTACCTAGGCAGATGTTGCTGCACTGCTGTGCGACATTGGAGAAATTCTCTTTGCTCAGCTGACTTTTTTAAATGCAAGTTCATCTTGCCCTTCATTCTGCCCTTAATCTATCTTACCAGTATTACTTCTCTACACTTATCTCTACTCTTCCTTCAAACCCAAATAGTCTGTTCTCCATTTTTAATACCCTTCTCCTCCCACCCCCAACTTCTATTACCACTTCTCTCTCAACACTATATTTTGCCAGCCACTTCAACATCAGAAACAAAATTTTCTCTCAACATAATACCATTCTCCAACCCCCTCAATCGTTCGCAAATGTCCAAAACCCACAAAGCTTCAAATTCAGCTCTTTTTCCCTTGTTACTGAAGAAGTTTCTGTCCTTATATCTTCTTCTCAAATCACTACCGATCCCCTTAAACCTATCTCCTCACAACTGCCACTGTCCTTCTTTTCTACTCTTACTCCAATCCTCACACATATTTTCAATCTTTCCCTCAGCACTGGTATATTTCTCTCAACCCTTAAACATGCACTAGTCACACCTATCCTCGAAAAACCTTCTTTTGATCCAGCATACCCATCCAACTACCCTCCTCTTTCCCCCTTGCATAAAAACTTCTGGAAAGGCATTTTCTCAAATTTAACTACCTGCTTGATCCATTGCCATCTGGATATCGCCCCAACAATCCACAGAGACAGCAATCATTAAGGATACTAATGACCTAATTACAGCACTTCTCTCTGTTAATCCTTCACGATCTGTCTGCAGCCTTTGATACTATTGACCACATTCTCTTGCTCCAAACCCTCCAATCCTTCGTCATCTGTGACAGCCCTCTTGTGGTTTTCTTCCTGCATGTCTAACCACATCTTTAGTTTAGTCTTCTCTGGTACATCTTCTGCCCCTTTACCACTTTCTGTCTTCTCAATTGATACATTATCCTTAGGTTCCTTTATAAAGTCCCATGGGTTTCAGTATTATTTGTATGCTGATTATACCCAAATCTACCTCTCAGCACCTGAAATATCCTCTTTTTTGCTAACTCATGTCACCACCAACTGTTTTTCTAATTTTTCAACCTGGATATCCTCTTACTACCTTAAAGGGACACTGAACCCAAAATTTTTCTTTAGTGATTCATATAGAGCATGCAATTTTAAGCAACTTTCTAATTTACTCCTATTATCAAATTTTCTTCATTCTCTTGGTATGTTTATTTGAAAAGCAAGAATGTAAGTTTAGATGCCGGGCCATTTTTGGTGAACAAACTGGGTTGTCCTTGTTAATTGGACAGCACCAATAAACAAGTGCTCTCCATGTTCTGAAACAAAAATTTGCTGGCTCCTTAGCTTACATTCCTTCTTTTTCAAATAAAGATAGCAAGAGAAGGAATAAAAATTGATAATAGGAGTAAATTAAAAAGTTGCTTAAAATTGCATGCTCTATCTGAATCATGAAAGAAAAAAAAAATTGGGTTCAGTGTCCCTTTAAGTTAAATCTCTCCAAAACTGAGCTCCTTATAACCCCTTCTTCTAAAATCTCTATCTCCTGACTTTTCTATAACATAATAGCATAATTACCCACATGCCCTATGTCTTGGGGTCACACAACTCAGATCTTTCTTTCCCTCCCCACATCCAGTCTTTGGTCAATTCCTGCTGTTTCCACCTTAACTACATCTCCAATGCCAGGCTAATAATTTGACAATAGACATTTAAAAAAAATGGTTCAAACCTGCTGAACGCTCATCTTCGTCATGTACAATTTTATTATTATTTGCAGGATGGGTGGGGGACCCGGAACCCACATGAAAAGATGTGATGGTTCCTTAGACCAAATATTAATCTGTTGAAATGTTGGAAACTGGATTTTCCAACCTCAAAAGGTTCAGGAAATCTTTATCATACTGTTTAAATTTTGGTTGCAGAAATTTTCCAATTATGTTCTCAGCTTTTAGTTTTTAAATTTGCCTTATGGTTTATTCTTCCTTAAAACCTTCCTGAAATTAAATTAGATTGATAAGATAAACAATCCTTCTGAACCGAAATAATGTGTAAACAGTGCACATATAAATATACAAATATATCAAAAATCAATTGAATATAAATATAAATTGTTATCATATGTCAAAATCCATTTCAAACCTCCTATAATGGAGTAGCGGAGTGACAATAAAACACAAGAAGAAATTATAATAACGTCATTTGTGCTGCTAACTCCTTCCCAAGGTAAGTGTGGCAACTGAGTGACAATATACAACAAGGTAGTACCCAAATGTAGTATAAGCAACTCTTTAAGAGTGATATTTCCCTAAAATCACACTATACAATAGAAAACAACAAGGGATAAGAGTGCGCTAAAAAGCTCTACCACTAGTTAATAACAAGAGAGTAATGATGCAAAAGTCATATCAGGTAATACCAAATAATACAGTATCGCGATGACCCTATTACATTTAAAGGATATATATATAAAAACAAATAATAGTTATAAAAATTGTATATTTAATGAGTATTTTCTAAAATAAAAATAATACTTATATATAAAATAAGGTGCACCATATACAAATTAATAAACATTCAAATATAACTTACAATATAAAAACTGTTCATTCATAAATGAAATCTCTGTAGAATAAACGTAACTGCTAATAAAAACTTGCTGGGATATCTGAGTTATATATATCTTATTGTCCCGGATCTTAGGAATTGTGAGTGCTTGAACTGTTCTCTATATTAACAAGGTATTCAACAGACAAAGTCATTTATGATCAGCATGTTATGGGACATAAGTTCATTCAAATTTTTCAAAGTATTCACTTGGAGATGTTTAGAATAGCGTCTTAGTGTTTCAAATGATTCAATGTTAATACATCAATGCCCAAGAGAAATGACTCACCAGAATACGAAAGGTAGAAGCTAATATTACTACCTTTCTCTGACTGTGCTTTTTCCTCCTCACAAGGGTTTAGCATTCAGCTAGCCATTACCAATGTTGTGACGTGTCTCATTCACGTGTTCCGCTGATCTGCAAGGCAATAGGTCAGATTACCGGTGTATTAGATTTTCAAAACAGGGCTCCGTTCCGCTCACTATGTGTCAGTACAAACTTCACTTGGCATGACACTATAGTGTATAAACATCTAAAGTAATCCGAGTTGCGTCTTGATACACAAAGAATGCTCCTTATGTACTCGCCACTCCAATGGCGGTTTTCAAGTGCAAATTTAAAGTGTCCATAAATAGCTGGCCAGCTTTCACAGGTCTGCTCATCTATGCTTTTCAGCCTGAAAGCTTTTATCAAGATGAGCCTGTGAGCTTCGCATCATGCTTATATACCACCTTTCTTAAAGTGACAGATTTTTTTGATCCTGACTCTGAATTTTTTCAGTCTTTTACAATCTTTAATTCAGTTCATGCAAACTCTTTTTTTATAATCAATAGAAGGCAGTTACTACACGTCTTTTCACAGAGTTCTTATATATTTTAGGCTTCTGTAATATTTCATACTTTAATATAAATACAAGTTTCACATTAGCATGTTAAACATATTAAAAATATATCATACATAAAAAGGAAAATGGAAATAAAACTAAAGGTAAAAAGTATAAATATAGACATATCCGATCCTTATGGTAACAATACTATTAAGTGCATATAATATTATTAAACTTTTTACACTAAGAGTAGACCTTTTACACTAGAAAATACCGTAAAAAGAAATATTTCATTAAAATTCTTTCATAAAAAATCTATCTAGAAAATGCCAAAAATTAATCACCATAGTTATATTTAAAAATAAATAGATGATGTACTTTATATAAAAGGATTCAAGTCTAAATCTGCGTTTAATCCTAGGGGGGCCAGGGTCTTAAAGTTAAAAATCATTTCTGCTTCTATCTTGAGCAATCTTTTATTTAAATCACCCCCTCTCCAATCATGTGTGATCTTCCTTAAACCCCAATATTTTAATCCTTTAGGGTTTTGATTGTGCATTTCCTTAAAGTGCTTAGAAAGCAGATGTCCTTCAACTCCATTTTCAATATTAAGGAGGTGTTCCCTAATTCTGTCCCTCAACATACGTGAGGTCTCACCTAAATATTGTTTCTTACACGGACATTCTATTAAATAAACTATATTCTTATTAGAGCATTTTATTAGATCCCTAATTTCATAGACCTAGATTTGGAGTTTGGCGTTAGCCGTGAAAACCAGCGTTAGAGGCTCCTAACGCTGGTTTTAGGCTACCGCCGGTATTTGGAGTCACTCAAAATAGGGTCTAACGCTCACTTTTCAGCCGCGACTTTTCCATACCGCAGATCCCCTTACGTAAATTGCGTATCCTATCTTTTCAATTGGATTTTTATAACTCCGGTATTTAGAGTCGTTTCTGAAGTGAGCGTTAGACATCTAACAACAAAACTCCAGCCGCAGGAAAAAAGTCAGTAGTTAAGAGCTTTCTGGGCTAACGCCGGTTTCTAAAGCTCTTAACTACTGTACTCTAAAGTACACTAACACCCATAAACTACCTATGTACCCCTAAACCGAGGTCCCCACATCGCCGACACTCGAATAAATTTTTTTAACCCCTAATCTGCCGACCGCCACCTACGTTATCCTTATGTACCCCTAATCTGCTCCCCCTAACACCGCCGACCCCTGTATTATATTTATTAACCCCTAATCTGCCCCCCTCAACGTCGCCTCCATCTGCCTACACTTATTAACCCCTAATCTGTCGACCGCAAAGCGCCACAACCTACGTTATCCTTATGTACCCCTAATCTGCTGCCCCTAACACCGCCAACCCCTATATTATATTTATTAACCCCTAATCTGCCCCCCACAACGTCGCCTCCACCTGCCTACACTTATTAACCCCTAATCTGCCGAGCGGACCTGAGCGCTACTATAATAAAGTTATTAACCCCTAATCCGCATCACTAACCCTATAATAAATAGTATTAACCCCTAATCTGCCCTCCCTAACATCGCCGACACCTAACTTCAATTATTAACCCCTAATCTGCCGACTGGAGCTCACCGCTACTCTAATAAATGTATTAACCCCTAAAGCTAAGTCTAACCCTAACACTAACACCCCCCTAAGTTAAATATAATTTACATCTAACAAAATTAATTAACTCTTATTAAATAAATTATTCCTATTTAAAGAAAAATACTTACCTGTAAAATAAATCCTAATATAGCTACAATATAAATTATAATTATATTATAGCTATTTTAGGATTAATATTTATTTTACAGGTAACTTTGTATTTATTTTAACCAGGTACAATAAATATTAAATAGTTAAGAACTATTTAATAGCTAAAATAGTTAAAATAATTACAAAATTACCTGTAAAATAAATAGATTAGGGGTACATAAGGATAACGTAGGTGGCGGCGCTTTGCGGTCGGCAGATTAGGGGTTAATTATTGTAGGTAGCTGGCTGCGACGTTGTGGGGGGCAGATTAGGGGTTAATAAATATAATATAGGGGTCAGCGGTGTTAGGGGCAGCAGATTAGGGGTACATAGGGGTAATGTAAGTAGCGGCGGTTTACGGAGCGGCAGATTAGGGGTTAAAAATAAAATGCAGGTGTCAGCGATAGCGGGGGCGGCAGATTAGGGGTTAATAAGTGTAAGGCTAGGGGTGTTTAGACTCGGGGTACATGTTAGGGTGTTAGGTGCAGACGTAGGAAGTGTTTCCCCATAGCAAACAATGGGGCTGCGTTAAGAGCTGAACGCGGCTTTTTTGCAGGTTTTTTTTCAGCTCAAACAGCCCCATTGTTTCCTATGGGGGAATCATGCACGAGCACGTTTTTGAGCCTGGCCGCGTCCGTAAGCAACTCTTGTATTGAGAGTTGAAGCTGCGTTAAAAATGCTCTACGCTCCTTTTTTGGAGCCTAACGCAGCCTTTATGTGGACTCTCAATACCATAGTTATTTTTATGGTGCGGTCAGAAAAAAGCGGGCGTTAGTTTTTCGGGTCGTTACCGACAAAACTCCAAATTTAGCCGTGTGTCTTTCTGTGTAACTGTTGATTTGACACTATTCTTCTTGCAGCTATATTTACACGCTTTACAGGATATACAAGGGAAATAACCCACTATTTTATTTCCTTTTAAATCTATGTCAATACCATCTTTTTTTCTAAGTTTAAAAGTGCTTGGTGCTAATATAGTTTTCAGGTTCCTTGCTTTCTTGAAAACTATTCTTGATCTATCAGTGAGGGATTCCCCTATATACTGGTCTCTTTGTAGCAGATGCCAGTGTTTGTTTAGGAAGTCCCTTAATTTATTATGGTTAATAAATTAAGGCAGATGTCCTTCAACTCCATTTTCAATATTAAGGAGGTGTTCCCTAATTCTGTCCCTCAACATACGTGAGGTCTCACCTAAATATTGTTTCTTACACGGACATTCTATTAAATAAACTACATTCTTATTAGAGCATTTTATTAGATCCCTAATTTCATAGTCTTTCTGTGTAACTATTGATTTGACACAATTCTTCTTGCAGCTATATTTACAAGCTTTACAGGATATACAAGGGAAATAACCCACTATTTTATTTCCTTTTAAATCTACGTCAATACCATCCTTTTTTCTAGGTTTAAAAGTGCTTGGTGCTAATATAGTTTTCAGGTTCCTTGCTTTCTTGAAAACTATTCTTGGTCTATCAGTGAGGGATTCCCCTATATACTGGTCTCTTTGTAGCAGATGCCAGTGTTTGTTTAGGACGTCCCTTAATTTATTATGGTTAATATTAAAATCAGTAATAAATGGTATGTCTAATGTTCCTTCTTTATATTCTTTTAATGTTTTGCCCTGTAGAAGTTCATCCTGGGATTTCTCTTTGGCTCTAATTTTAGCTGTTCTTATAAGATCCTTGTCATATCCTCTTTTTTTAAATCTTCCTTCTAAAATAGTTGCTTGTTGTTCAAAATCCTCCAGTTTACTACAATTTTTTCTGATTCGCAAAAACTGTTTTTTTGGTATATTCTCTATCCATTTTTTGTAGTGACAACTTTTATTGTGAATATAATTATTTGAATCTACTCCTTTAAAATGGGGGTTAGTAGTTATTAATTCATTAACCTATGAAATGGTGATAGAGCACCAAGTTTGCCTCCCAGTTAGATCCATGTATTAATTCCTCTTCAATATACATAAACAAATTAGCATAACTGGGTGCAAACTTGGTGCCATCGCCGTTCCCTTAATTTGTAAATAAAATTGATTATTAAAATTGAAATAGTTATTATTTAATATAAAATAAATACTTTTTAACAAGAATTCAATCTGTTCAATTTGCATTTCACCACTTTAATTTAAAAAATATTCAACTGCCTGTAATCCTATTGAATGTTGGTGTACAATGAGCACACATCACAGGTCACAAATATTAAATCTTTGCCCCATTTTATATTTTTCAATTCTTTTAATAACTCAGTGGAATCTTTTAAGTAGGATGGGAGTTTGACCACATAGTGTTGTAAATAATTGTCTACAAATTCAGATAGGTTAGATGTAATTGATTGAATACCGGAGATAATGGTTCTTCCGGGGGGATTTGTCAGTGATTTATGAATTTTGGGCAGGTAATAAAAAATTGGAGTTCTTGGAAATTCAACCTTTAAAAAACCCTATTCTTTACCATTTAAAATTCCTATATTATGTGCTCTATTTAATAAATTAGATAATTCTTTAGATTGTTGGGTAATGGGCTTGTATTTTATTTTCTTATAGGTTTCTGTATCTGTTTGCCTCTTTAATATAATCTCCTGTGTTTAATAACACAATCCCCCCACCCTTGTCCGCCTGTTTAATCATAATTTTTGGATTATTTTGTAATTCTCTTAAGGTATCATTTTCCTTTTTTGTCAGATTATAAGTCATTTTATTTAGATTCATATCCCCAATATCTTTTTTCACTGCTTTCACAAACATTTTTATGATTCTTCCCTTCTCAGTAGTAGGGAAGAAGTTGGATTTTGGTTTAAGACTTGTATGATGAAAACTCTTCTTATCATTCATTGCTTCACGTTCAATAGGATTCTTAATAAAGAACCTTTTAAGTGTCACATTACGAATAAAACTATTCACATTAATTAAAGTGTTAAATTTATTTAGTTTATTCGCCGGTGCAAATGTTAATCCTTTCTGTAATACTTTGTATTGATGGATATTCAATTCTGTAGTACTCAAATTGAAAATGACATGTCTATCTATCACATTCGTTTCTGTTTCTCTCTTTCCTCCTCTGCCTCTGGTTCCTCTTTTTTTTTTTCAATCTTTCTATTTGTTTCCGATCCTCTTCTAGAAAAGAAGTAGAGGTACCTTGCATAGGGCTAGCTACATTTGTTCTCCAATCTTGATCCATTAATGGATCAAATCTATTATAACTTGTCCAATTTTGTTCTTTCTGTCTCCAATTATCATCTCTAACCCTCCAATCTTGTCTATTATAAGCAGTTGTGTAATGATTAGGATTATCAGTTTTAATAAGCTCATTTCTCTGGTGAGGGCGATAACTATAATTATGGGTACTTTTCCCATTATTCCAGTTTCTTCACACAGAAAGACTATGAAATTAGGGATCTAATAAAATGCTCTGATAAGAATGTAGTTTATTTAATAGAATGTCCGTGTAAGAAAAAATATTTAGGTGAGAGGAACACCTCCTTAATATTGAAAATGAAGTTGAAAGACATCTGATTTCTAAGCACTTTAAGAAAATGCACAATCAAAACCCTAAAGGATTAAAATAATGGGGTTTAAGGAAGATCACACAGGATTGGAGAGGGGGTGATTTAAATAAAAGATTGCTCAAGATAGAAGCAGAAATGATTTTTTAACTTTAAGACCCTGGCCCCCCCTAGGATTAAATGCAGAATTAGACTTGAATCCTTTTATATAAAGTACATCATCTATTTATTTTTAAAAATAACTATGGTGATTAATTTTTGGCATTTTCTAGATAGATTTTTTTATGAAAGAATTTTAATGAAATATTTCTTTTTATGTTGTGTTCATTGTACACCAACATTCTACATTCAATAGGATTACAGGCAGTTGAATATTTTTTTTTATAAAAGTGGGGAAATGCAAATCGAACAGATTGAATTCTTGTTAGAAAATATTTATTTTATATTAAATAATTACTATTTAAATTTTAATAATCAATTTTATTTACAAATTAAGGGAACGGCGATGGGCACCAAGTTTGCCCCCAGTTATGCTAATTTGTTTATGGGCTATATTGAAGAGGAATTAATACATGGATCTAATTGGCAGGCAAACTTGGTGCTCTATAGCCGTTTCATAGATGATATTATTATAATTTGGAAGGGGGATGAAGAACTTTTAGACATTTTTATAGAGGATTTTAAGAAAAACAGATTTGGCATTGATCTAACCTATGAAAAAAGTAGAACCAATATAATTTTTTTAGATATAGATATAACAGCTAATAATGAATTAATAACTACTAAAACCCATTTTAAAGGAGTAGATTGAAATAATTATATTCACAATAAAAGTTGTCACCACAAAAAATGGATAGAGAATATACCAAAAAAACAGTTTTCGCGAATTAGAAAAAATTGTAGTAAACTAGAGGATTTTGAACAACTCTTTTAGAAGGAAAATTTAAAAAAGAGCATATGACAAGGATCTTATAAGTAATGGAATGTATAGATGGCGCAGGTCTGGATAATATTATAGCAATTACGGTGGAAATTTCCACTAGATGAAAGAAAAGATGACTTAACCAGTGTATTAAGATCAACTTTTATGTGTGCAGTATACTCACTCCATATAATATGGATGATCAGCCAATACGTGCAGAATTGGACCCACTTGTGTGCTTTAATTTTCAACCAAAACTGGGAAGATATATATAGAGGCTCCAATCAGTGTAAAATAATTCACTTGCAGATATATTTTGTAGTAGCTTACTCCAGTAGATACCAGAATCCAGCGATGTTGCAGCAACAACAATAGAAAAGACACTGTGTGTCAGGATAAAAAATGAACTTTATTGTTAAGCTCAGCTGGGTTAGGTGCAGGCCACGGATATATTCACTCCGTCGCTAAAGGCTCACCATTCCGGTACTGTAAAAACTGGAAATACGGTCTCCAAAGTAGCTCCTCGTGTTGCAAAGGGCTCTGGGTGCACTATATGTGAAGATTAAGAGTAGATGGAAGCCCTATCCGCTGATATAACTGTTTTATCAGCTTGTCTAAGCAGCTTCAAAATAAGTCAGCCATCTTGGCCAGCGCCCGGAAGTGTCCCCAAACCCACAATACTTTATGTTATTAAACTTTGCAATTTATTATAAAATGTTCATACCTTATTGACAGTTATTATTTGTTAACATATTTACACTATTATTGATGTTCACAGAATGTGTAAGTTATTGCATCATGATAAACTCTTTGTCCTGCAAGGTTTTATGTTTTATTTTTAGTTTTCTGTTTATCTCTTTCATCTAGAGTTTTCAATTCTTTTCAGGGTGGCATGCAGGTTACATATTTTTGTCATGCTGTAATGGAGCATACAATGTACTGGTACATACCATTTTTGACTACACCCCTAGTACACAACTTTTGAATAGTGGGAGAAAATGGTTCTCCAGTAATGTAAGGGAAGTATCCCTCATTGCTACTATTGATTCTTTCCAACTAATATGTCCTTTAAGATTTTAAGCAAACAGAAAGGAAACTGAGCAATATCCAAAGTTATATAAAACATAACATTTATTCACCCATATGGGTATTAAAAGTTCTTGGTAACTCCACCAGAAAAATACATTACAGCACAAAGGTTCAAAGTACAGCTGTGTAGATATGCATACGAGTTTCAGCAGAAGCCTTCTCACAGGCACAGCCAGGACCGTCTTTAACACAAGGCAAAAGGGGCAGCTGCCCTGGGCCCAGTCTCTGTTGAGGGGCCCAAGAGTCCTAAAAAAAAATAAAAAAAAAATATATATATTTTTTTTATTTTTTTTATTGTTCATACCAGACTGCTGATGTGACATGGGGAACACACACATTCAGTCCTAATACTGTCACAGTCAAAAGTACTCTGCTTATATTTTTTTTAAAAACTGTGCCAGACCGTGCCGGTGTCATGTGACATGCCAAGCTAGTGCTATGTGCTGTTTTAGATGTGCACTGTGCAGCACTTAATGCAAAGCCCTAACTCGGCATCCAGCCATTTCCCACTGCATCAGAAAAGGTCCTATTGGGGTTACCACTGTTACCAGGTAACTGCTCTGGTGGTGGGGATTGTTTCTGGGTAGGGCTGAATGTAGGCGCATGCAGCAGATAGCTGGAGCGGCAGGCACATGAGGATTTGAGCATCTGTGCAGCTGCATACACTGCTCTCTTCAGTCTTGAGGCTGTGTGACTCATCTAACACTGTATCCATGCAGCCTTGGACAGACAGCATCCAGTCTACTGGTCCCCTTAGCCCTGCTCTTTCTGCTGTGGCCCTAAGATCAACTAACTGAAGTTTGTTAGGGGAATAGTGCTTTGTAGAAAGGTGTCAGTGGGAAGAATAAGTGAGTGCACACACTCCCCTCCCCATGCAGCATTGTCTAGTTCAGGGTGAGAGGGAACTTGTTCCTAGCAAAGAAGCGACATGTGCTGGTGTGGCTGATGTATAGCGTCATGCTGATACTTCACACATTAATGTAAGGTTTATTTTTATAGTTTTTATTTTCTCTCTGTCTCAGATTTTACAGCTTCCCATATTAGTTCTGTTGTTCCAGTCAGTAAACTTATATTTGTCTGCACCTCCATGCTTCCTCCTTTACCTTGCTTTGCTCCTGTTGGCTGCCCTAAATCTCTTTAACTAGCTAACCTCACACCTGAATCACATTCAAAAGAATATTAAATTAATCCACAGTGGAGGAATTTATATATTTATTTACTTATTAGTACTGCTTAAGTCCAGTTTCACATATTGCATTTTTTTTTTTAAATGATTAGCCCAGCAGTGGATGATCCACCGCTGGGCTAATAATAATAAAAAAAAATTGATTTCGTTGTTTTTTGGGATGTTGGAGTGGAGAGCAAAATTGCATGGGGTGGGGGGGGGGTCAAGAAAAGTTTTGCCCAGGGTCCAATCAATATTAAAGACGGCCCTGGGCACAGCTATGGTATCCATAAAAGTCTTATATGCTCACAATTTGTCTATGCGAACAAACCAGACAGAATGTTTGTTAGAAAGATTAGAGATATAACAAAAACTTACTCTATTTCCCAGAAATACAGAAGCCTGATGGAAAAGTTACTAATGACCCTCAAAACATAGCAAATATGTTGGCAGCCTTTTACCAGAAATTATATCAATTGAAAGTCGGGAGTAAAGAGAATAGAGAAACTAAATGTAAACTGCCTTCTCTGGATGAAGAGGCTTTGGAAAAATTAAACGCTCAAATCACAGCACAGGAGGTTTCCACAGATATCAAGCAGTTAAAATCTTCCAAAGCTCCGGGTCCAGATGGATATGAATAAGGCTTCTATAAAAAGGTTCCACAATCATATGAATGGGTATATGAAGTTCTTGTGCCTCGAAAAAAGAACACTAAAATAGTAAATACTGTATAAATATACCTGACTTTAACAAGGTTGCCAAAAGGCTGCTCATGTAGGGTGGCATTTTAATGTGTTTTAACCACTTTTTATTGATATTTTAATAAATTTGTATTTATACCACAGAGCTGTTGCTGGATGAATACTGTGTACCTTGCTGAATAAAACTAGGTGTTCTCTGTCATATGAGCCAGTCATGCTCATGAATAGGTGAGTAGCCTTTCTGCCACCTTGTACATGATATATTTGTACAGTATTTCACTATTTTAGTGTTCTTTTTTTCGAGGCACAAAGACTTCATATAGGATCCCATATCATATCTTCGTAGAAGATTCATTGCATAATATGGTCTATACGTATATCCTTTCATATATTTATTTTTATTATAACATTCCCTTTTTATTTTTTTATAGCACTTTTGTACACTTATTTATATTCTATAAAAATCTTGCTTCTGTTTTGTTTCCCTTTTGTTTATTTATATTATGGAAGGAGGAGTTATACCTCTAGATAACAGCATAACATTGTAATAGAAACATTACTATAGGCACAGATTTACCCTTTTCATGGATCGGGGGAAAAAAAGGTACACATATACTTTTTTAATGGCAAAGATAACATATATGGCATTTGATTAGCAAAAGTTTACCAAAACTTTAATGAGGTATATGTGGGTTTTTCTATATGTATTACCATTGAGTTATTTATTCTTATTTCCATCTGCGTTATGAACAAAACCAGACATTTTGCTTTTCTATTATCTTATGGAATTTTGACATATTCATACAAAATTTACATTGTAAGAGATTTTAGAGTATACAAGAACTGAAGAGGAAAATAAAGTGACTGTGGCAGAAGCACTCTCCCTTGCTAGTTTCAGGACAATCGTCTGGATAGGATGCTTAGAGTTCCTCCATAATGGGATGTGGTTATTCTGTAAACTGTGACGTACTATCACACTTTTTGCACAGAGCTGCTTATGTGATATTTTATAGTCAGCTTTTTGCATATATGCTGCATCAGTTTTAAGTGATGCTGTATATGGATAACATGCACCTTTAATATGACTACGTGTAAAATTAATTTCCCATAAAGTTTATTTTACTTTGTAGTTTCATATAATGAACTTTATGATCATGTAAAATTCAATATCTTATTATTAATATTTTATAAAAACCAAATAGCCAGTTTTTGGTTTAATATTAGATTGCTAATAAGAGTATTACAGGCATTTTTTTCATTTGGCACCACAATGATATTGCACTGAATATGTATCCAATGTAAAATACGCTGTACAATTCGCCATTTGTCAGAATAAGGCATAATACTTGGCAAAGGTGGCGTATGTTACATAAGTAGCAATTCATAACTCATTATTATGGAATTCCTGAATGTTTCCACACTGAGGCATGTTAACAACATTCATATAGATTTTTTCGATCTTTGGCATATGGCTTAAACATATAAATTATACTGCACTTCTATATAGTTCCATGGAACCTTTCTCTGCTGTATTGAATGTGCTATTTCTTTGCAATAATTATAAACAAGGTCTTTGCTTGCAGAGGAAGTGATAAAATTAATTTTGGTTAGTCTAAGAAGTGTTGTCAAATCACTTGGAACTCAACCTTAATTAAAATGAATGTTTTCTTATGTAAGCAAAATATGAGAGCGCATTGAGAATAAAACCATGTAATCAATACACACTGGAAAGCGCAATATAACATTAATAATTTGATGTTACGTTTACTTTTTATAAAAACACATATTTTACTCAATTTCTAATTCAGCCTATATATTCTTTCATATAAATCTAATAAAAAATAATTCATATTTATTTATGAATTGAACATACTTTAGCCTAGATTACAAATGGAGCGCAATATTGCGCTTTTGTGAGCATGTTATTTGTGCTCCACTCAGTATAACCAGCGCACTTAAAAGTGCACTGGTATTACAGGTTAGGCGCAATACGAACATGATCTTATATACATATATATTTACAGTAAAACACAGTCCCCATTCACCTCAATGTTGTTGTTTTTCAAATAACCTATATCCCCTCACTTTAACCACTTATAACTGCTTTGTGAAGTTTTTTAATTTCTATAAAAGAACTGTCCACTTTATTTTAGCGGCTAAGCGCAAAGTGAAACCGCAAACTTGCGGGAGCATTAACCAGCCACTTGTAATGGCTGGTTATTTAACGTGCAACAGGGGCTTATTAAAATATAGCTCCACTTGTAATCTAGCCCTTAATTTTTTTGTTTTGCAGAGAGTATTAAAAGTATATCATAATCATTAAAATGCCAGTCTAGTCAAAAATACACTTTCACGATTCAGATAGGGCATGCAATTTTAAACAACTTTCCAATTTATTTTTATCATCGAATTTGCTTTGTTCTCTTGGCAGTCTTTGTTGAACGCTAAACCTAGGTAGGCTCAAATGCTAATTTCTAAGCCCTTGAAGGCCGCTTCTTATCTCATCTGCATTTTGAAAGTTTTTCACAGATAGACAACGCTAGTTTATATGTGCCATATAGATAACATTGTGCTCACTCTCGTGTAGTTATTTATGAGAGAGAACTTATTGATTAAAAATGCAAGTATGTCAAAAGAACTGGATTATCTATCTTTTAAACAATAATTTTTAATTTCATTAGTCTCTCTCACAAATTTATTGTTCTTTTAAAATTACTTATTCTGAGATAATTTTCATACGCCTAGATTTAGAGTTGGGCGGTAGCCGTGAAAACCAGCGTTAGAGGCTCCTAACGCTGGTTTTTACCGCCCTCTGGTATTTGGAGTCAGTCAGGAAAGGGTCTAACGCTAACTTTCCAGCCGCGACTTTTCCATACCGCAGATCCCCTTACGTCAATTGCGTATCCTATCTTTTCAATGGGATCTTTCTAACGCCGGTATTTAGAGTCGTGGCTGAAGTGAGCGTTAGAAATCTAACGACAAAACTCCAGCCGCAGAAAAAAGCCAGTAGTTAAGAGCTTTCTGAGCTAACGCCGGTTCATAAAGCTCTTAACTACTGTGCTCTAAAGTACACTAACACCCATAAACTACCTAAGCACCCCTAACCTGAGGTCCCCCCACATAGCTGCCACTCTATTAAAAATTTTGAACCCCTAATCTGCCGTCCGCATGCCGCCGCAAGGTACGTTATACTTATGTACCCCTAATCTGCTGCCCCTAACACCGCCAATCCTATATTATATTTATTAACCCCTAATCTGCCCCCCTCAACGTCGCCTCCACCTGCCTACACTTATTAACCCCTAATCTGCCGACCGGACCGCGCCGCTATTATAATAAAGTTATTAACCCCTAATCCGCCTCACTCCCGCCTCAATAACCCTATAATAAATAGTATTAACCCCTAATCTGCCCTCCCTAACATCGCCGACACCTAACGTCAAGCATTAACCCCTAATCTGCCGACCGGAGCTCACCACTATTCTAATAAATGTTTTAACCCCTAAAGCTAATTCTAACCCTAACCCTAACACCCCCCTAACTTAAATATAATTTAAATCTAACGAAATAAATTAAATATTATTAAATAAATTATTCCTATTTAAAGCTAAATACTTACCTGTAAAATAAACCCTAATATAGCTACAATATAAATAATAATTATATTGTAGCTATTTTAGGATTTATATTTATTTTACAGGTAACTTTGTAATTATTTTAACCAGGTACAATATCTATTAAATAGTTAATAACTATTTAATAGTTACCTAGTTAAAATAATTACAAAATTACCTGTAAAATAAATCCTAACCTAAGTTGCAATTAAACCTAACACTACACTATCAATAAATTAATTAAATAAAATACCTCCAATTACCTACAATTAAACCTAACACTACACTATCAATAAATTAATTAAATAAAATACCTACAAATAAATACATTTAAATAAACTAACTAAAGTACAAAAAATAAAAAAGAACTAAGTTACAAAAAATAAAAAAATATTTACAAACATAAGAAAAATATTACAACAATTTTAAACTAATTACACCTACTCTAAGCCCCCTACAATAACAAAGACCCCCCAAAATAAAAAAATGCCCTACCCTATTCTAAATTAAAAAAGTTCAAAGCTCTTTTACCTTACCAGCCCTTAAAAGGACCTTTTGTGGGGCATGCCCCAAAGAATTCAGCTCTTTTGCCTGTAAAAAAAAACACATACAATACCCCCCAACATTAAAACCCACCACCCACATACCCCTAATCTAACCCAAACCCCCCTTAAATAAACCTAACACTAAGCCCCTGAAGATCTTCCTACCTTATCTTCACCTCGCCGGGTATCACACCGATCCGTTCTGGCTCTGAAATCTTCATCCAAGCCCAAGCGGGGGCTGGCGATCCATAATCCGGCGGCTGAAGAGGTCCAGAAGAGGCTCCAAAGTCTTCATCCTATCCGGGAAGAAGAGGCGATCCGGACCGGCAACCATCTTGATCCAAGCGGCATCTTTCTTCTTCATCCGATGAGGAACGGCTCCATCGTGAAGACCTCCATCGCGGATCAATCTTCTTCTTCCGACGTCCAACTGAAGAATGAAGGTTCGTTTAAGGGACGTCATCCAAGATGGCGTCCCTCGAATTCCGATTGGCTGATAGGATTCTATCAGCCAATCGGAATTAAGGTAGGAAAATTCTGATTGGCTGATGGAATCAGCCAATCAGAATCAAGTTCAATGCGATTGGCTGATCCGATCAGCCAATCAGATTGAGCTTGCATTCTATTGGCTGATCGGAACAGCCAATAGAATGCGAGCTCAATCTGATTGGCTGATTGGATGACGTCCCTTAAAGGAACCTTCATTCTTCAGTTGGACGTCGGAAGAAGAAGATTGATCCGCGCTGGAGGTCTTCACGATGGAGCCGTTCCTCATTGGATGAAGATAGAAGATGCCGCTTGGATCAAGATGGTTGCTGGTCCAGATCGCCTCTTCTTCCCGGATAGGATAAAGACTTTGGAGCCTCTTCTGGACCTCTTCAGCAGCCGGATTATGGATCGCCTGCCCCCGCTTGGGCTTGGATGAAGATTTCGGAGCCAGGATGGATCGGTTTGATACCCGGCAAGGTGAAGATAAGGTAGGAAGCTCTTCAGGGGCTTAGTGTTAGGTTTATTTAAGGGGGGTTTGGGTTAGATTAGGGGTATGTGGGTGGTGGGTTTTAATGTTGGGGGGGTATTGTATGTTTTTTTTTACAGGCAAAAGAGCTGATTTCTTTGGGGCATGCCCCACAAAAGGTCCTTTTAAGGGCTGGTAAGGTAAAAGAGCTTTGAACTTTTTTAATTTAGAATAGGGTAGGGCATTTTTTTATTTTGGGGGGCTTTGTTATTTTATTAGGGGGCTTAGAGTAGGTGTAATTAGTTTAAAATTGTTGTAATATTTTTCTAATGTTTGTAAATATTTTATTATTTTTTGTAACTTAGTTCTTTTTTATTTTTTGTACTTTAGTTAATTTCATTGTAGTTATTTGTAGGTATTGTATTTAATTAATTTATTGATAGTGTAGTGTTAGGTTTAATTGTAGATAATTGTAGGTATTTTATTTAATTAATTTATTGATAGTGTAGTGTTAGTTTTAATTGTAACTTAGGTTAGGATTTATTTTACAGGTAATTTTGTAATTATTTTAACTAGGTAACTATTAAATAGTTCTTACCTGGTTAAAATAAATACAAAGTTGCCTGTAAAATAAATATTAATCCTAAAATAGCTACAATATAATTATTATTTATATTGTAGCTATATTAGGGTTTATTTTACAGGTAAGTATTTAGATTTAAATAGGAATAGTTTATTTAATAAGAGTTAATTTATTTCGTTAGAATAAAATTATATTTAACTTAGGGGGGTGTTAGGGTTAGGGTTAGAATTAGCTTTAGGGGTTAAAAAATGTATTAGAATAGCGGTGAGCTCCAATCGGCAGATTAGGGGTTAATAGTTGAAGTTAGGTGTCGGCGATGTTAGGGAGGGCAGATTAGGGGTTAATACTATTTATTATAGGGTTATTGAGGCGGGAGTGAGGCGGATTAGGGGTTAATAACTTTATTATAGTAGCGGTGCGGTCCGCTCGGCAGATTAGGGGTTAATAAGTGTAGGCAGGTGGAGGCGACGTTGAGGGGGGCAGATTAGGGGTTAATAAATATAATATAGGGGTCGGCGGTGTTAGGGTCAGCAGATTAGGGGTACATAGCTATAATGTAGCTTGCCGTGGTGTACGGAGCGGCAGATTAGGGGTTAATAATAATATGCAGGGGTCAGCGATAGCGGGGGTGGCAGATTAGGGGTTAATAAGTGTAAGGTTAGGGGTGTTTAGACTCGGGGTACATGTTAGGGTGTTAGGTGTAGACTTAGGAAGTGTTTCCGCATAGCAAACAATGGGGCTGCGTTAGGAGCTGAACGCTGCTTTTTTGCAGGTGTTAGTTTTTTTTTCAGCTCAAACAGCCCCATTGTTTCCTATGGGGGAATCGTGCACGAGCACGTTTTTGAAGCTGGCCGCGTCCGTAAGCACTGCTGGTATCGAGAGTTGCAGTGGCGTTAAATTATGCTCTACGCTTCTTTTTTGGAGCCTAACGCAGCCATTCTGTGAACTCTAAATACCAGCGGTATTTAAAAGGTGCGGCCAGAAAAAAGCATGCGTAGCTAACGCACCCCTTTGGCCGCAAAACTCTAAATCTAGGCGATAATAATTAAAATGTAATTGTATGCCAACCTCAAACATACCTGTGAAAACTTATACCAGCCTATTGGAACATCTATAGAACGTCCTTATGTGGTAGATTTAATAGGGTTCATAACCGGAAATATACACAAGAATCAACTTTTCCTTTTGTTGTAGTACCCTTCTGCATCCTCTGATTATAATTGCATTGTCTATTTAATTGTAGTACCACTTGAATGTTAATAGTTTGATTTTTTTTTTTGTAAAACAAAATCTCAATAAAAAATTATTTTGAAAAAAAAAAATTGATTGTATGAATATGCATATTAAAATTAGTCAAGTATGAAAAATGGTCAGGTGTGCATGACAACAAGTGTAAAATTTATATTTTATTTATATTTTTTCTATAATATTTTTACTATAATATATATACCTACTATTGCTTCTAGAATATCTGCAATGGTGATTATCTTATGCTGATAAAATATGTGTAAGATATGAAACCCTGGGAGTTGTAAGACCCCAATTAAAGGGACAGTTTACCCAAATTAAGAACTAATTTTATTGCATTTATCAAGCTAAAGTAAACTATGTCTGTGTTGCTTTTTTATAATTTGTTTTGTAACTGAATAAAATATTTTTGGAATGTTCTGCTTTTTTGGGCTGCTAACAATACCCTTTTTGATATTTTCTGGCCGTGTGGCCACTCAAGCACATTCCCTTCTGTATAGTGTGCATGCGCCAGTCCCCAGGATGATGTCACCACAAGTGTGAACACGGACCTGCGTGTCTGTGTTCAGCAGGGAGATGATTTTTTTTTCTCCATGCTGGTGCATGCTTGTAACTGTACATGCCAATCGCAGTACATATTGGGCAGGGTGCTCTAATAAACCTCTGGTGTATAAAGCGCACAAAGGACAGTGACTTACCACTGGTAAAAGGAGCAATAATCACTTGTTCAGCCAGCCTCTCCAGCTCTTTCCAACCCTGTGTTACAATGTACAGCCCAATCACTCACTGCACGGTGCAAAATCAAGGGAGCTTTAGGGATTCATGTGCATGGGATAACATAGGGTCTGATAAAGCTGATGTACTGTGCACTAATATGTAAATGTGTATCTACCACAGCTAATACATTTTATAGGCACCAGGAACTGCGGGTCCCGTTATTACAGCTACACAAAGTGGGGCCGACTTATGAAAGTGCGGATGGACATGATCATCCGCAGTAGTGATCATGTCCGCCGCTCATCGATAAATGCCGACAACATACGCTGTCAGCATTTATCATTGCATAAGAAGTTCTGGTGAAATGCTTGTGCAATGCCGCCTCTGCAGATTCGCAGCCAATCAGCCGCTAGCAGGGGGTGTTAATCAACCCGATCGTATGCGATCGGGCAGATTGCTGTCCGCCGCTTCAGAGACAGGAAAAGAGTTAAGGAGCAGCGGTCTTAAGACCGTTGCTTCTTAACTCCTGTTTCCGCCAAGCCTGAAGGCTGGCGCGGAACCAACTGCATCAAGCTCAATTCGGAGCTTGATGAATCGGCCCCAGTGAGTGAGATAAAGTTGCCATTAGTCACAGTACATCAGCTCCATCAGAACCTATGTTACCCTATTTACATGAGTCACTGTACTATGCCCAGCAGCTTACAGTTGCATAGCAAAGTCACTAGCACTACATAACAAACCTCTGCATTTTCTTGTGCTCACGCTGAGGTTGACATTAAAGGATCGTGATGTTTGCATATTTTTAAATAGCGAATGCTGATTGTTCATGAGGCAGGTTAATAGAGCTGTGTAACCCAGCACTTTTATCTGGGTGTTCCTAGATCTCCACGCTCAACGATTATGAAAAATGGAAATAAGGTAAAAAAAAAAGTTTAATAATTCTAATAATTATGTTTATTTACCCACTTTACTTGGTTAAACTGTGCTACTGGTGTTACGTAACTAACATCCTTGAGTGTACTGGTTCTTTAACTATGCAGCCACAGGACTAAAATAGAACAGCTTAATGGTCAGTTTGAACATGCACACACCTGCAATTTCAGCTGTTTTGGGGAGCTATTTAAAAAACACAGGCGTGGATAATTTATTGAATTCCCACTTATATTTGTGTTATAATTTAACACTGTCTATCTATCTATCTATCATCTATCTATCAAATCTATCATCTAATCTATCTACAGTAGGATATGTCTGAATCCATATCAGCAACTATTTTCATTTGATCATTTATTAAATATTGCACTATAAGCCCCTAGGATGCCCTAACCTAATCAACACCCATACAGGTATGGGGGTGATTAGGAGATTAAGGCCTAATAAATGGTAACCATTAATATTCAACTAATCAACTCCCATACAAATATGGGGGTGGTTAGGAGATTAAGGTCTACTAAACACTAACTATCAATAATAACCTAATCAACCCTCATACAAGTATGGAGAATAGTTAGCAGATTAAAGCCTAAACCACCACCTCCATACTCAAACTAGAACTACACTAACACATAATCCTCCTCTAAATTAACCCCCCAAATTACCAAAAATAATAAACTACAGTATTCAAAACAAAAAAACACCATTATACCTAACACTAATCTACATGCCACATAAAATAAAAAACTAACCCAAAAAAACCCAAAAACCTAAACAATAAAATAAATTACAGTAGCCCTTAAAAGGGCCTTTTGTAGGGCATTGCCCTAAAATGATTTCAGCTCGTTTACAATGAAAAACAATTATAAAACCCTCCTCTACAATACAAATAACCCCCACCCCAAAATAAAAAAATCTACCTATAAAAACTGTCCTAGACAAGAAAAGTAAAAAAAAAAAAAACGAAAATCTATTCATTCTTATAAATAAAAAACTCATCCCAAAAAAAGTCCTAACTAACCCCAAAAGTTGTACTCACCATTGGGAAATCCAGCTCCTCTTGATCTGACCTTCTTCTCTTCATGGCGGCGGAGGCAGACATTAGCTCTGCAATCTCCATCCACATTGGTGCCCTCTTCGTCCTGGTTCCTGGTGCCAGGAGCCCATCTTCATGGTGGTGGAGGTGGACATTGGTGGTCTCTTCTGTCATCTCTGCTTCGCAATCTTCATCCACATTTGGAGCCCTCTTCATCCGGCTTCCTAGCACCGGGGACCCATCTACACGATGGAAGAAGTGGACTTCGGTCGGCCTCTTTCGCTGCGTACACTCCTCATCTTCATAAATGTCAGGGCCCTCTTTGAATCGACTCCTGGTACGGGGAGCCCATCTTTGCAGAGGCGGACTTCTTCGGCCTCTTCTGTCGCTTGCACTCTGCAATTTTCTTTTCTTTGTCTGTCTTCCAATAGCCCTCGTCTTCATGCGGTTGATGTCGCAACACTAAAATTCCGGAAGCGTGAAACACCTATGTCTAGGGATACCACTTAATCCTTATTGGCTAATTTTAAATCAGTCAATCCCTATTGACTGATTATAATCAGCCAATAGAAAGAACATTTTCAATTTAAATTCTATTTATCAAATAAAAAAGGATAATTTAAATTTTAAAATGTTCTTGTTATTGGCTGATTAAAATAAGCCAATGACTGATCGGGATTAAGTGGTACCCCTATATATTGTGGTTCCATGCTTCCGAGGGCTCACAGAAGAGAGCTGAAGAACATAAGATGCTGAGCAGAGGTGACAGGGAAAACGCTGGCGAAGTACTCCGCCACTGTGAAGATGGGCCACCGGACGGTGCTAGAATCTGTGACAAAGGAGGCCCCAACGTGGATGAAGATTTCAGAGCAGAGGTGGTGAAAGAGGCCGCTGAAGTCCGCCTCTACAAAGCTGGGCCCCTGGCGCCTAGAACCGGGACCAAGAGAGCCCAATGTCGGATCAAGAGGAGACAGATTTCCCAACGGTGAGTACAACTTTGGGGTTAGGTAGGGCTTGTTTTGGGGTTTTTTTTTTTTTTTAAGAAAAGGCTTTTTTATTTTTACTTTTCTTAAGGAAAGGTTTTTTAGGTAGATTTTGTTATTTAGAAGGGTAGAGGGTACTTGTATTGTAGAGGGGGGTTTGTAATTGTTTTTTATTGTAAAAGAGCTGAAATCACTTTAGGACAATGCCCTACAAAATGGCCCTTTCATTTATATTAGTGTTAGGGTTTAGGGTCTTTTTGTTTTGAGTTAGTTTTTTTATTTTATGGGGCATGTAGATTAGTGTTACATATAATGGTGTTTTTTTATTTTGGTTATTGTAATATATTATATTTTGCAACTTAGTTTTTTTTATTGTAACAGATTTTTTTTGTAATGTAGGGGGTTTAGATTAGAGAGGGGTTAGTTTAGAGGGGGGCTAGGTGTTAGGAAGAGTAGGATTAGATTATGTTTGGTGTTGTGGCCGTTTTGGTTTACTTTTATTTATTTGCAACTTAGATATTTTTTTTATTGTAATTAAAGACTTTAGTTTAGAACAGGGGTTAGGTGTTCGGTTAGTTTGCGTTTGGGGTATGTGGCAATATAAGGGTTAATAGTTTAGTCCTTGTAGTGGGTATGTGGCAGTATAGTGGTTAATAGTTTAGTACTAAATGTGGGTATGTGGTGGTATAGGGGTTAACAGCTTACTACTTGCAGTGGGTATGTGGTGGTTTAGATCTTTATTAGTGTTGTGTTAGTTTGCGATTGCTGGGTACTTCACTTTAGTGGTATTAGGATTAGTGGTTAGGCTCGTCAGTTCTATTGCAAAATATGTTTTACTATACAGCTCCATTATGGGCAGCGATGGTGTGTATTATCTATAGCCAGCATCTCCAACCAATAACATGTATAGTAAATGCCTCGCGGCGATGCCGCTAAGTGGGGAGCTTGGAATATTTCAACATTCTCACTCGACATAGTGCCTGATCCTTTAAAATATTTTGCCGCCTCATAGTACTTTCAATCAGTGACACTGTAACCATGACGCTAAACAATGTATCAACTTTTTTATGATGCGCTTGTTTCTCGTTTACTGATTAGAACTTTCTTCCATGAACATCTGCATAAAAGGGGAAACAATGTGAAAGTCTGTAACAATGCCATTTAATGCAAGTTTGTGTATTTTACCCTAGATGGGTCAATTAAGGAGATGTATTACATACATACTTCAGTTGCTATAACTCAAATAACCCCTCTTCTGATAGACTAGAGTGACAAAGGTAGCCAAATGGGTATAGGTGATTTATGTTAACAGTAATTGACTACTTCAATTAAGCCACAATTTGGACATAAGTGAAATGTCACATAGCATTAATAGACTGTTTTATTAAAGTACAATGGGCTTTAGAAAACTATCCAGTTAATTAAAAAACACTTTTGAAATGAATATTTCTGATATCTACAAGCAAAGCACAGCGGGGCATAGCTACATATTTGTAGAATGTGCTTTACATCCTAAATGCATACAGCAATCAGTGAAATTAGTGATCATAATTACTGAACATGCATTCCTCAGAGATATTAGAAGCTGTTATAAAAATGCCACAAAATGAAACAGATTAGCGGTTTGAGTAGTTTGCACTGCATTTTGCCTTTGCTCTTTGTAATCATGCTGTAAATCAATTAGAAATATATTACTCTTTGACTTACCATTACGTAAATTGTAATGTTTGCAAAGTAGCTAAGATAAACTGGGCTACTTCTATAACTAAACATACTGCCTGTCCAATAGATTTATTCTAAAAGCAGATGTAAAAACTCTTTTTTGCATTAACCATCTGGTCATGGACACTAACCTTAACAAAAAGTAACATGGTTGTTTGAAGATCTGAAAGTATGGATTACATTTACTAATCTGTGCTTAATATAAATTGTAGCAGTTTTGTCATCTTCTTAATCAAATCTGAATGTTTTTATTTACTGAACACATAAATTACAGCTATGGCAATGCAGCTATATGGTAGTTTAACATTGATTTTTGTATTCTATGTGAAATCCTTCTTTTTAAATATTTTAGCCTTCTAAATCACTGGCAAATATTAACTAAGGTAAACTGGTATTTCTAAAGTTATAAGCATGTGAAAAACACACTCAGGAGCGTGATAACATAAAGCGAGATTACGAGTTTTGCGGTAACAGGGGTGCGGTGCTAAGGAACAGTTTGAGCTCACTGCTCACCTACAGACAACGCTGGTATTACAGGTATTTTTCAACCCGGCGAGAGCAAAATTTAGCTCCACATCTCACTGTAATACCAGCGCTGCTTACGGTAGCGGTAAGCTGGTAAAACGTGCTTGTGCACAATTTCCCCATAGGAATCAATGGGGCAGAATCTGCTAAAAAAAAAAAAAACTAACACCTGCAAAAAAAGCAGCGTACAGCTCCTAACGCAGCCCCATTGATTCCTATGGGGATAGTAAATGTATGTCTACACCTAACACCCTAACATGAACCCCGAGTCTAAACACCCCTAATTTTCAATTTATTAACCCCTAATCTGCCACCCCCGACATCGCCGACACCTGCATTATACTATTAACCCCTAATCTGCCGCTCCGGACACTGCCGCCACTTACATTATACTTATGAACCCCTAATCTGATGTCCCCAACATTGCCAACACCTATATTATATTTATTAACCCCTAATCTGCCCCCCCAATGTCGCTGCAACCTACCTACACTTATTAACCCCTAATCTGCCGTCCCCAACGTCGCCGCCACTATAATAAATATATTAACCCCTAAACCTAAGTCTAACCCTAACCCCCCCTAACTTAAATATAATTTAAAATAATCTAAATAAGGGGGCGGAGCTAACCGTCTAGCTGGGAAGACGTGTATCGACAGAGCTCTCTCTCAGTAAACTTTTATTTTAGTATATAAAACCCATATCTTTCTTAGCAAAACCTAAAATATACTATATCAGACCTCCTGCTATCGAAGACTACGCCTGAGGCTGTGAAGGACACGCTGCATGAGCGTTAAAACAACATCCCTCTAACTCAGCTCGGGAGCAGCATACCATCTTTGCAGGAGACAGGGGTACAAATTTACCTTGCGGTACAGCCTTGATCCTGCCTTTACCTGACCCCGGCCTTCACCCTTCTATCTCCCTACACTCATCGTTGCTGCCCGGAGGGTCGGGGCTCCGCTCCGGAGCAGCAGCTCAGTGCCGCACATCAGGCCTGCCTGGAGGCCGCCACACAAGGACACTTGCTTCATCGGGCAGTCTTTTCCCAGTAGCCCGGCTTCCACAACAACCCGGGGGTGGACCCGGTTCTTACTCTATACTTACAGGAGCTTGCCGGACTTCTTTGGAGGCAACGGAGAGGGAGTGCACACTGTGCCCTGCATTTTGGCGCGAACTCCGCCATCTTTGCGGCCTGGCCTGGAGGCGAACGACTTGAGCCTAGGAGAGACGTGCTGCTAGAGACTGACATCAGCCTGAGCGGAGGGTGAGATATATACTACATTACTGTACTGATAGCCCCCACTACCGCAGACCCTAATACATTTTTCATAAATTGGGCACTATCAATAGCCATTCAGCCTCCCACCCTGCAGGCAACACACTGCACTCTCTAACTTGATAATCCAGGCATCACATTGGGACATTAACCCCACCAAACCAACCTTTCTCGGCATACTTGGACTGTGCTAACTACTGGCACATTTTATTTAACAGCCCACTTTGATTACGCTGAGGAAACAAACGACCTGTAACATATCTGTTTAAACCTCTGCCCTGGGCTATTCAAAAGACATAAAAGCTGCGGTTCCTCTCTATATTACCACAAGCTAATTCTAGGTGCATGAATCAACACCCTGCTCATACAGGGCCTCATTTTACAATACTGAATACCTGCTACTATTATACTCATTTAGCTATTCAGCTCCCCTACCCCTTCTGAACAGCGCAGGGAATAGGAGCTGGAGATTGATATTCCTGCTAGAGCAATATAACTCAGTACCCAGGTTGGAAGGGCAATTGCAGACTGCAGGGCCGGAGCAGCACACAATAGACTTCCTCTGCACCCTCCTGGCGCATACAGAACAAGCGCAGTGACAAGGGGGCTAGACAAGCATCTACACCCTAATTAAAACTGAACTCTCTATACTCTGTAGGATATTAAATAATCAGTTCTTATGTGATGTTAAGCAGGACACTCTATTGATACACAGTATATTACTACAATTTTCCCTGTTTGAAGGTCATATGCTGAACATGGCCGCCTAACCTAAGATTGACGTCAGGGGGACTATGTCACAATTTTCTACAATTTACTCTTTATAATTCCTATTCTACATTCCAGTGCAATATCTGACTGAATTCCAGTTGCCTACACTTCTACAACTGAGGACAGGAAACAGAGCATGTCCCAAAACTCTAGAAGAAGGCCAAGGCTATCTCAACCACCCAAGAAGACAGTAGTTGACCACTTTAAAGGCCATTTATCTCATAAAGCTCAAGCATACCGAGATTCTGCTTCTGTGATGGATGACAGTGAATCTGACAACAGCATTAACTCCCAAGCTCCCACATCAGATGCAATATCTACATCTATTGTTGATGCTCTCACCAAACGAATGAACCTCCTTCAAGACACGTTAACTAAAGAAATAAAAGGTTCTACAGCTGAGCTGCGCAGGGAGATTGCGTCACTGGGGGAACGGACGGACACTCTAGAACGCAAACAAGAAGATCTTACGGTAGATCAGGCTCATCTTCTAGCATATTCCCAGAGCTTGGCAACCCAGTTATCAGATCTAGAGATAAAATTGGCTGATATGGAGGACAGGTCCAGACGGAATAATTTGAGGTTCCGAGGGATACCTGAGGATATTGGCGCACAAGATCTGGAACCCTATGTCCTAGAGTTTTGTAAGACTGTACTGCCTGATACCGACCCGACAAGTTTCCTATTAGACAGGGTCCACAGAGTGGCAAGACCAAGGTCGGTATCTCAAGATAAGCCGAGAGATGTCCTTGCTAGGATACATTTTTTCACCCATAAGGAGAAGATAATGAGAGAGTTGGCCAATAAACCTCAACTACCAGCTAAATTCCAGCAGATCTCGGTCTTTCCAGACATCTCAAGCTTCACTCTACAAAGAAGAAGAAAATTGGGAACATTACCCAAATCCTAAGAGCAGAAAATATTAGATATAGATGGGGATACCCGACGAAATTGATAGTCTCAAAAAGTGGGGAAACCCATACCATTCTCACCATTCAGGAGGGATTTGACTTGCTAAAAGAGTGGGATCTGATAACACCTGAATCCAGAACAAGAAGGGACTCAATACCTAATACATCTGACCTTGATACACTCCCTCTGGCCCCTCAACCTAAATTACGAGCTGGAGCCCCAGACTTCACACCTGGGCCACAAAAGCCTTCTATAAGAAAACAAATTTCCTCAGCTGCTGCTCTTCTGAGAGACAAAAAATGATATGATAGCACTCTTTCAAACGATATATATGCCATTACAAGTTTTGTTGTGTACACTTATGTTTCTGTTTAGATATCTGTTTCATGTTGAAGAGGAGGAGATTCGGGATTTCTTGTTGGAAACAGAAAATTTGCCCTGTGGCGTTTTGCCTCTGTTCACTAAACATCCCTTTTTCAGATGATGAGGGTCGCGAATATCTCCCCTTCTCCAAATAATTTATGCTGTAAACTGTTTAACAGACATATAGTAAGAATTGTTTAAAGCTAAATCTAGATCCAACTGGAATTTAGTTGCTGTTCTTCTGAGGGACAAAAAATGTTATGATAGCACTCCCTCAAATGATATATATGTCATTACAAGTTTTGTTGTGTGTACTTATGTTTCTGTTTAGATATCTGTTTCATGTTGAAGAAGAGGAGATTCGGGATTCCTTGTTGGTAACAGAAAATCTGCCCGGAGGCGTTTTGCCTCTATCTACTAAACATCCTTTTTTCAGATGATGAGGGTCACGACTATCTCCCCTTCTCCAAATAGGTTATGCTGCAAACTGTTTAACAGGCATATAGTAAGAATCGCTTAAAACTAAATCTAGATCCAACTGGAATTTAGCCGCTGTTCTTCTGAGAGACAAAAAATGATATGATAGTACTCTTTCAAACGATATATATGCCATTACAAGTTTTGTTGTGTGTACTTATGTTTCTGTTTAGATATTTGTTTCATGTTGAAGAAGTGGAGATTCGGGATCTCTTGTTGGAAACAGAAAATCTGTCCTGAGGCGTTTGCCTCTATCTACTAAACATCCTATTTTTTCAGATGCTGAGGGTCGCGAATATCTCCCCTTCTCCAAATAGTCTATGCTGCAAACTGTTTAACAGGCATATAGTAAGAATTGTTTTAAACTAAATCTAGATCCAACTGGAATTTGAATATATGGCTATAACATACAACAGACTAATAGCACTGAATGTAGACTTATGTTACTATGTTAGTTAATCTGAGTTATGATTGCTGTCCTGAAGTTCACACTCCCCCATGGTTAGTCAATCTACTTATACAGGTTGATATACTTGTACCGCCCCCCCCCCTCATATACGCAAATTATATTTGTGATATCCCCTTCTAAGGGGACAGGAGAAGTTAGTCTAATTCCTAGATACGCTTCTCCATTTGATGATCCGGCGGGTCATCATACTTGTTAATACACTTACACTTTAAGCAAATAAACCTGAGTAAACTTGGTTTAGTGTTAACGATATAGGTCGTACTTTTTATATTACATAAATAATCCCGGGCTAATTATACTTCTTCTTTCAGGTAACAAATATAGTTTCCTTGGAATTTGGTCTCTCGAGACCTTTCTGAACATAGACCAGAACTTCTTAACCTAAGATTACCAAGAGTCATATTTGGGTGTGCAGATCCAGGCGGGGTAAGTTTTGTGCCTTAACCCTATTTCCCTCTCCACTATCTTTTTCCCTTTCACCCCCCCAGTATCCTAAACCTGCAAACATGTCGATCCCTAATAATATCTCTTTTGCAACACTGAATGCTAAGGGCCTCAATTCGCAAGATAAAAGAAGTATGCTTACAAACACCATGAAGGCTCTCAAAATACAAATTATCTTTTTACAAGAGACACACTGGTTAGCGTCCTCCCAGGGCCCATACAGAACCCCAGATTATCCCACTGTGATTCTAGCCTCTCACTCTGAGAAATCTAGAGGGGTAGCTATTGCCATACATAAAACTATACACTTTGAACATATCTATGAGGAGAAAGACTCTCAGGGTAGATATCTTTTACTCACCTGTAAGCTTAACGGTATTCTATTCACATTGGTAAATATCTATGCCCCTAACCAATCGCAACCCAATTTCTTGAAAGGGATACTGTCTAAAATAGAAAAATATAAGATTGGAACTCTGATTCTAGGGGGTGATTTCAATATGGTGTGGGACCCCCTAGTTGACAAGAAAGTTCAGAAGGGGAAAAAAATTGACACATATACTATAAATACTGCCAACAGATTCCGTCAGCACATAATCCAGCAAAATCTTTATGATATCTGGAGGGCATACCACCATACTGACAGAGATTACACATACTTCTCTAGACCCCATCACTCTTACTCGAGACTAGACCATTTCTTCACAGATTCATGGACACTTGACAGAGTTTTAATGTCGCATATAAAGGTCTGTGCTTGGTCGGACCACGATATTCTCACGTTTACTCTCTCCACTGACCAAACAACTATGTCTAGGCCTAGTTGGAAATTCCCTAAACAGGCCCTTCAGGATAAGCCTTTTAGGACATCCCTCCAAAACTCTATAAGAGAATTCTTAAGACTAAACGAAACTCCAGGTATGCCATCTCAAACAGTTTGGGCCGCCCTGAAGGCGTATGTGAGAGGGATCTGCATTCGGAGGCAGACAAAGCTTAGACATCAGTTGAATGCCCCTCTGGGCCTTCTTATGACAGAGTTACGACTGACTGAACAAGAAAATAAGAATTCCCCGTCGGGCCCTCTAGCTGATAAAATCAAAACGCTTAGAGCGCAAATAGCAGATAAGGAGCTGGAGAGAGTAAAAGAAGCCCATACTCGATTCAAAAAGTTACTATATTGTCAGGGTAATAAAGCCTCGACGCTCTTAGCACACAAACTGAGAGGTAGAACCGCGGCAGCTAGAATACTGTCACTCAAACAGGGGACTATATCGGTCTCCTCGCCTAAAGAAATTGGACAAACTTTTGCGGCCTATTATTCTGATTTATACCATCTCCACCCTTCAATGGCTGGTGAGGAATCCCCTATACCAGAAGTGAAGGATTTCCTACAAAGTCTTAATCTGCCCACTCTATCAGAGGAAGATAAAGAAACACTTAAGGCCCCATTCTCTCTAACTGAAATTAATTTAGCCATCAAGCATACCCAAAATAATAAAGCCCCGGGCCCAGATGGGTACCCGGCATCCTTCTACAAGCTCTTTAAAGCTGATTTAAATAAAATCCTTCTCAAGGTTTTTTTGGAGGCTCGAGAGTCAGGTCTATTTACTAAAGAATACCTGCAGGCAATAATTCTACCTATCCCCAAGCCAAATAAAGATCCAACACAATGTACCAGTTACAGACCAATCTCATTGATTAATGGTGATGTAAAACTCTATGCCAAACTTTGGGCCAACCGCCTTAATACCCTACTCCCGAAGGTAATACATTCAGACCAGGTTGGATTTACCTTTGGTAGAGAAGGACCAGATAATTCTCGAAAAATGCTGAATATCCTCACAGAGGCGTCTCATTTAAAACTTCCCATGCTGGCCCTGTCTTTAGACGCAGAGAAAGCGTTTGACAGGGTCAGATGGGATTACTTGTGGTGCACACTAGCCCAATTCGACATACCAGACGAAGTAATAACAGCTATCCGTGCCTTATACTCCTGTCCATCTGCGGTTGTTAAGGGCTTGGGTTTTGCCTCTCCGGAAATTTGTATCACTAATGGTACTAGGCAGGGGTGTCCCCTATCGCCCTTAATTTTCACACTAGCCATTGAACCTTTGGCCCAAGCCATTAGAAATTCACGTACGATACAGGGAGTACAGTTTTCCGGCCGAACTGCAAAAATAGCATTGTTCGCGGATGACGTGACACTATTCCTCACAAACCCACTAGGCTCACTACCTGCCCTCCTTGATCTTGTTTCCAAATTCGGTGCCCATAGCTATTATAAGGTCAACGTCTCTAAGACCGAGGCTTTGCCTGTTGGTCTTCCTGCTTTTGAACTAGATGTTCTGCGAACCTCATACTCCTTTCAATGGTCAAATTCCACCATCCGACACTTGGGGATTCAACTTGGCGCAGACCCGAAAGCAGTACTTGCTATAAACTACTCAGACATTATTAAAGAAGTTACTGAGCTCACCACCTCATGGAACTTTAAAGAGATCTCATGGCTGGGCCGCATAGCATCTTTTAAGATGACGGTCCTGCCCAAAAATCTTTATTACTTTCGCTGCATTCCTCTCAATGTACCTAGTGCCCTTATAGATAAGCTCCAATCTCTTGGTCAAAAGTATATCTGGGGTACATCTAAGCCTCGTATTGCAGCAAAGATACTTCAGAAAAAGTATGACCAGGGGGGCATAGCTATGCCTAGTATTCGCGGGTACTATGAGGCCGCCAGGCTCTCTCATATTTTAGCATGGGCAGACAAAGGTGAACCGCAAGGATGGAAGACCATAGAGGCTTGTGATCTCCCTACGGGTCTGAGTTTAGCTGACCTGCCATGGATTCATGCCTATCGATTAGACACTCTGGGAATAAAGAATGTCATTATTAGAGAAAACTTGAAAATTTGGCATAACCTTAGGAATCTGCCAGAGGTTGCTCCGCACCCATCTCCTATCCAGTCTTTGCCCGCCTTGCTTGCAGCCCTGCCTGACACACACGTGCAGAGCTGGGGTGTTTGGGATTTGAAAATGATCTTCCAGCTATATCCCTCGGACACTTTGGTCGCCCCGAGCAATATAGGATCTGTCATTCCAAACCCCCCCGTATGGATTAAATTTGAGTACTCTAGACTATACGCTTTCCTGATCTCTTGGGGATTCCCTAAAGGCCCTAATAGACCTTTGACTGCCTGGGAAAAATTGTGGCAACTCCCTGTCAGGACCCCTAAACTTATCTCTTTCCATTATAGCTTACTACAGTCGTCCACAAACAAGGACAGACCTTGGCAACTTAGAGCTTGGGAGGGAGAATTGTCCAGACCAATCACTGACAAAGATCTACACATGGCTATGACACTAACCAAGAAGACAGTACATTGTGCGAACACTCTAGAATCGTATATGAAATTGTTTCTGAAATGGTATTATACCCCCTCTAGACTTTCACAGATGTTTCCTACAACATCCCCTCTCTGTTGGAGAGACTGCGATTTGAGAGGTTCCGATATACATATATGGTGGGACTGTCCTAAGTTAAAACATCTGTGGGCGCAAGTGTCTTCCCTCTGTTCTACCCTTGGGCTAAATAGATCACTTACCCCTGATATAGCTCTACTGCACATATTCCCGAGACATATTCTGGCCCCCCTGTCTAAACTACTAATTTTTGTTCTCGCGGCCACTAAGTTGGCGATAGCGAGAGCTTGGAAACAGACACAACCCCCAGACATTGCAGCTATCACCTCCATAATACAGACATATGCCAGGATGGAACAGGGTTTCTACTTCAATATGGATAAAGAAGATCTCTACTGGCAGATCTGGGAACCTTGGTTTTATTACCAGGAAAACTCTAGATAGATGGGCGGACCTTGACTTTTGTCACGGACCCCCCCATCTGCTCTCTTCCATCTGCAATCACTGACCCATACTTTCTCACCTCCTCCTTCTATTTCCCTATCCCCCACCCTCTCTCCTCCCACTATGCAACCTACTTCCCCTACCCCAGCCCTTACTTTCTACTGCTCCTATTTCTTCTGGGGCGGTTTGCCCCGCCTGGAGATGCACACTGGAATTGATCCGTTGGGTCACTGAGAGAAGCATGGTAATGGTTTTCTCTAGACTGACTTGCTGTAATTACTATAATGTTGAGTTAATACCTATGATTATTATATCCTACCAATCATTATAATTAAGGTCGGTCAAAATGTAATGTCCTTTTTTATATGTTTATGTAAATTGAAAAACCCTTGTGGGTGTATGATACGACCTGTGTTTGCTTATGATGGCATTCTCATTGTGATTTCAGAAAGACCTATGTATATACAAGAAACTGTATAACATGTTATTGTTATTTACAAGTTTACCTTAAAATAAAAATTACTTTTGGAAAAAAATAATAATAATCTAAATAAAATTACTACAATTAACTAAATTATTCCTATTTAAAACAAAATACTTACCTGTAAAATAAACCCTAAGATAGCTACAATATAACATTGTAGCTATTTTAGGATTTATTTTTATTTTACAGGCAACTTTGTATTTATTTTAACTAGGTAGAATAGTTACTAAATAGTTATTAACTATTTACTAACTGCCTAGATAAAATAAGTACAAATGTACCTGTAAAATAAAACTTAACCTAAGTTACAATTACACCTAACACTACACTATAATTAAATTAATTACCTAAACTAACTACAATTAAATACAATTAAATTAATTAAACTAAAGTACGGAAAAACAAACAAACACTAAAATACAAAAAATAATAAAATAATTACAATTTTTTTAAACTAATTACAACTAATCTAATCCCCCTAATAAAATAAAAAAGCCCCCCAAAATAAAAAAATCCCTACCCTATACTAAATTACAAATAGCCCTCAAAAGGGCTTTTTGCGGGGCATTGCCCCAAAGTAATCAGCTCTATTACCTGTAAAAAATACAATACCCCCCCAACATTAAAACCCACCACCCACACACCCAACCCTACTCTAAAACCCACCCAATCCCCCCTTAAAAAAACTAACACTAACCCCTTGAAGATCACCTTACCTTGAGAAGTCTTCACCCAACCGGGCAGAAGTGGTCCTCCAGAATGGCAGAAGTCTTCATCCGATCCGGGCAGAAGAGGATCTCCAGACGGCCAGAAGTCTTCATCCAGGCGGCATCTTTTATCTTCATCCATCCGACGAGGAGCGGCTCCATTTTGAAGACATCTGATGCGGAGCATCCATCCAGACCGACGACTACCCGATGAATGAGGGTTCCTTTAAATGATGTCATCCAAGATGGCGTCCCTTGAATTCCGATTGGCTGATAGGATTCTATCAGCCAATCAGAATTAAGGTAGGAAAAATCCTATTGGCTGATGCAATCAGCCAATAGGATTGAGCTTGCATTCTATTGGCTGATTGGAACAGCCAATAGAATGCAAGCTCAATCCTATTGGCTGATTGGATCAGCCAATAGGATTGAACTTCAATCCTATTGGCTGATTGCATCAGCCAATAGGATTTTTCCTACCTTAATTCCGATTGGCTGATAGAATCCTATCAGCCAATCGGAATTCAAGGGACGCCATCTTAGATGACGTAATTTAAAGGAACCGTCATTAGTCGGGTAGTCGTCGGTCTGGATGGATGCTCCACATCGGATGTCTTCAAGATGGAGCCGCTCTTCATCGGATGGATGAAGATAGAAGATGCCGCCTGGATGAAGACTTTTGGATCTTCAGGTGGTTAGTGTTAGTTTTTTTAAGGGGGGATTGGGTGGGTTTTAGAGTAGGGTTGGGTGTGTGGGTGGTGGGTTTTAATGTTGGGGGGGTATTGTATTTTTTCTTACAGGTAAAAGAGATGATTACTTTGGGGCAATGCCCTGCAAAAAGCCCTTTTAAGGGCTATTTGTAATTTAGTATAGAGTAGGGATTTTTTTTTATTTTGGGGGGCTTTTTTATTTTATTAGGGGGATTAGATTAGGTGTAATTAGTTTAATTTTTTTTAATTATTTTATTATTTTCTGTAATTTAGTGTTTGTCTTTTTCCGTACTTTAGTTTATTTTATTTAATTGTAGTTAATTTAGGAAATTATTTTAATTATAGTGTATTGTTAGGTGTAATTGTAATTTAGGTTAGGATTTATTTTACAGGTAAATTTGTCTTTATTTTAACTAGGAATTAATTAAATAGTTAATAACTATTTAATAACAATTGTACCTAGTTAAAATAAATACAAAGTTGCCTGTAAAATAAAACCTAAGCTAGATACAATGTAATTATTAGTTATATTGTAGCTATCTTAGGGTTTATTTTATCGGTAAGTATTTAGTTTTAAATAGGAATAATTGATTTAATTGTAGTAATTTTATTTCGTTTTATTTAAATTATATTTAAGTTAGGGGGTGTTAGGCTTAGAGTTAGACTTAGGTTTAGGGGTTAATACATTTAATATAGTTGCGGCGACGTTGGGGGCGGCAGATTAGGGGTTAATAAATGTAAGTAGGTGTCGGCGATGTTTGGGACGGCAGATTAGGGGTTAATAAAATTTAACTAGTGTTTGCGAGGCGGGAGTGTGGCGGTTTAGGGGTTAATATATTTATTGAAGTGGTGGCGATGTCCGGTCGGCAGATTAGGGGTTAAAAATGTATTTAAGTGTTTGTGATGTGGGGGGGCTCGGTTTAGGGGTTAATAGGTAGTTTATGGGTGTTATTGTACTTTATAGCACTTTAGTTAAGAGTTTTATGTTATGGCGTTAGCCCATAAAACTCTTAACTACTGATTTTTAAATGCGGTAGGAGTCTTGACAGGAGAAGGTCTACCGCTCACTTCTTCCAAGACTCGTAATACCGGCGTTAGGAAAATCCCATTGAAAATATAGGATACGCAATTGACGTAAGGTGATTTACGGTATGCTCGAGTCGCGGAAGAAAAGTGAGTGGTACACCTGTACCTGCCAGACTCACAATACCAGCGGGCATTAAAAGCAGCGTTGGGACCTCTCAACGCTGCTTTTTAAGGCTAACGCAAGACTCATAATCTAGCCGATAATGTTTATAAGTATTTTTTTAAACTGATGCACAAATTTTGCACAAAATTGATTTTTAGCTTAGATGCATTTCCAGTCCACCAGTCTAGTGTGAACTAAATACTTTTTCAAGAGGTTTTAAAATTTGAATCAATTACAATTTGCTTTAATAACCCATATAGCTCAAACTTTTGTTATGTTTTTATCATGCAATATATATATATTTAATAACATTTAATATAATTTAATATATTTCATATAATATATATATATATATATATATATATATCTCAATTTATTTATTTATATATATATATATTATTATTATTTTCTTCTTGCTGTTTTAGATGTTATAGCTAGAAAGACAGATGGCTAGATTACAAGTGATGCGGTACGGCTTTTAACGCTGAAAAAAATGGCCATTCCAGCGTAACGGCCAGGAACACATATCACGAGTCGTG
Source organism: Bombina bombina (assembly GCF_027579735.1). Taxonomy (NCBI): domain Eukaryota; kingdom Metazoa; phylum Chordata; class Amphibia; order Anura; family Bombinatoridae; genus Bombina; species Bombina bombina. Next base: position 1,097,090,845 of record NC_069502.1, on the reverse strand, counting down.
TCGGTATATCTATACCGCAAGCATTTTAGCCTGTAACGCAATGTCCATTCCGCTTTAAAAAATATATATGTTTTCGTGTGGGGTTTTCATAGCGCCGGTATTACCGGTTGTGTGTTCAGGCTAAAAAGCTTGCGTTACAGCCTATACTGCTATCTGAGAGCAGTAGTTATGGATTTTGCAAAACACAAATGTTTCACAAAACTCATAACTAAAGTGTTACAAAGTTCATTAACACCCATAAACTACCTATTAACCCCTAAACCTCCGCCCTCCTATTAACCCCTAAACCTCCCCTAATCTGTCGCCAATCCACATTGCCAACACTATTTAAATATATTAACCCCTAATCCTCCGCTCCCCGACATCGCCACCACTATAATAAAGTTATTAACCCCTAAACCTAACACCTCCTTAACTTTAAATAAAAATTAACAATATAACTATATTTAAATAAACAAAAACTTACCTGTGAAAATTAAACCTAAGTTTAAACTATAAAATAACTTAACCTAACTATTCTAATTAAATAAAAAAAACTACCAGTTAAAAAATCTAAATTACAAATTTAAAAAACCTAACACTACAAAAAAAATTTAAAAATCTAAAATTACAAAAAATAATAAACACTAAGGCCTAGATTTGGAGTTCGGCGGTAAAAGGGCTGTTAACGCTCCGCAGGCTTTTTTCTGGCCGCACCATAAATTTAACTCTGGTATCGAGAGTTTAAACAAATGCTGCGTTAGGCTCCAAAAAAGGAGCGTAGAGCATTTTTACCGCAAATGCAACTCTCGATACCAGAGTTGCTTACGGACGCGGCCGGCCTCAAAAACGTGCTCGTGCACGATTCTCCCATAGGAAACAATGGGGCTGTTTGAGCTGAAAAAAAACCTAACACCTGCAAAAAAGCAGCGTTCAGCTCCTAACGCAGCCCCATTGTTTCCTATGGGGAAACACTTCCTACGTCTGCACCTAACACCCTAACATGTACCCCGAGTCTAAACACCCCTAACCTTACACTTATTAACCCCTAATCTGCCGCCTCCGCTATCGCTGACACCTGCATATTTTTTTTAACCCCTAATCTGCCGCTCCGTAAACCGCCGCAACCTACGTTATCCCTATGTACCCCTAATCTGCTGCCCTAACATCGCCGACCCCTATATTATATTTATTAACCCCTAATCTGCCCCCCTCAACGTCGCCTCCACCTGCCTACACTTATTAACCCCTAATCTGCCGAGCGGACCTGAGCGCTACTATAATAAAGTTATTAACCCCTAATCCGCCTCACTAACCCTATAATAAATAGTATTAACCCCTAATCTGCCCTCCCTAACATCGCCGACACCTACCTTCAATTATTAACCCCTAATCTGCCGAGCGGACCTCACCGCTACTATAATAAATGTATTAACCCCTAAAGCTAAGTCTAACCCTAATACTAACACCCCCCTAAGTTAAATATAATTTACATCTAACGAAATAAATTAACTCTTATTAAATAACTTATTCCTATTTAAAGCTAAATACTTACCTGTAAAATAAATCCTAATGTAGCTACAATATAAATTATAATTATATTATAGCTATTTTAGGATTAATATTTATTTTACAGGCAACTAACACTACACTAGCAATAAATTAATTAAACACAATTGCTACAAATAAATACAATTAAATAAACTAACTAAAGTACAAAAAATAAAAAAGAACTAAGTTACAAAAAATAATAAAATATTTACAAACATAAGAAAAATATTACAACAATTTTAAACTAATTACACCTACTCTAAGCCCCCCAAAATAAAAAATTCCCTACCCTATTCTAAATTAAAAAAGTTACAAGCTCTTTTACCTTACCAGCCCTGAACAGGGCCCTTTGCGGGGCATGCCCCAAGAATTTCAGCTCTTTTGCCTGTAAAAGAATAAATACAATACCCCCCCCCAACATTACAACCCACCACCCACATACCCCTAATCTAACCCAAACCCCCCTTAAAGAAATCTAACACTAAGCCCCTGAAGATCTTCCTACCTTGTCTTCACCATACCAGGTTCACCGATCCGTCCTGGCTCCAACATCTTCATCCAACCCAAGCGGGGGTTGGCGATCCATCATCCGGTGCTGAAGAGGTCTAGAAGAGGCTCCAAAGTCTTCCTCCTATCCGGCAAGAAGAGGACATCCGGACCGGCAAACATCTTCTCCAAGCGGCATCTTCAATCTTCTTCCATCCGGTGCGGAGCGGGTCCATCTTGAAGCAGGCAACGCGGATCCATCCTCTTCTTCCGTTGTCTCCCGACGAATGACGGTTCCTTTAAGGGACGTCATCCAAGATGGCGTCCCTCGAATTCCGATTGGCTGATAGGATTCTATCAGCCAATCGGAATTAAGGTAGGAATTTTCTGATTGGCTGATGGAATCAGCCAATCAGAATCAAGTTCAATCCGATTGGCTGATCCAATCAGCCAATCAGATTGAGCTCGCATTCTATTGGCTGATCGGAACAGCCAATAGAATGCGAGCTCAATCTGATTGGCTGATTGGATCAGCCAATCGGATTGAACTTGATTCTGATTGGCTGATTCCATCAGCCAATCAATGAATTCCTACCTTAATTCCGATTGGCTGATAGAATCCTATCAGCCAATCGGAATTCGAGGGACGCCATCTTGGATGACGTCCCTTAAAGGAACCGTCATTCGTCGGGAGACAACGGAAGAAGAGGATGGATCCGCGTCGCCTGCTTCAAGATGGACCCGCTCCGCACCGGATGGAAGAAGATTGAAGATGCCGCTTGGAGAAGATGTTTGCCGGTCCGGATGTCCTCTTCTTGCCGGATAGGAGGAAGACTTTGGAGCCTCTTCTGGACCTCTTCAGCACCGGATGATGGATCGCCAACCCCCGCTTGGGTTGGATGAAGATGTTGGAGCCAGGACGGATCTGTGAACCTGGTATGGTGAAGACAAGGTAGGAAGATCTTCAGGGGCTTAGTGTTAGGTTTCTTTAAGGGGGGTTTGGGTTAGATTAGGGGTATGTGGGTGGTGGGTTGTAATGTTGGGGGGGGGGTATTGTATTTATTCTTTTACAGGCAAAAGAGCTGAAATTCTTGGGGCATGCCCCGCAAAGGGCCCTGTTCAGGGCTGGTAAGGTAAAAGAGCTTGTAACTTTTTTAATTTAGAATAGGGTAGGGATTTTTTTATTTTGGGGGGCTTTGTTATTTTATTAGGGGGCTTAGAGTAGGTGTAATTAGTTTAAAATTGTTGTAATATTTTTCTTATGTTTGTAAATATTTTATTATTTTTTGTAACTTAGTTCTTTTTTATTTTTTGTACTTTAGTTAGTTTATTTAATTGTATTTATTTGTAGCAATTGTGTTTAATTAATTTATTGATAGTGTAGTGTTAGGTTAATTGTAGGTAATTGTAGGTAGTTTATTTAATTAATTTATTGATAGGGTAGTGTTAGGTTTAATTATATCTTAGGTTAGGATTTATTTTACAGGTAATTTTGTAATTATTTTAACTAGGTAACTATTAAATAGTTCTTAACTATTTAATAGCTATTGTACCTGGTTAAAATAATTAAAAAGTTGCCTGTAAAATAAATATTAATCCTAAAATAGCTATAATATAATTATAATTTATATTGTAGCTACATTAGGGTTTATTTTACAGGTAAGTATTTAGCTTTAAATAGGAATAAGTTATTTAATAAGAGTTAATTTATTTCGTTGGATGTAAATTATATTTAACTTAGGGGGGTGTTAGTATTAGGGTTATACTTAGCTTTAGGGGTTAATACATTTATTAGAATAGCGGTGAGCTCCGCTCGGCAGATTAGGGGTTAATAATTGAAGGTAGGTGTCGGCGATGTTAGGGAGGGCAGATTAGGGGTTAATACTATTTATGATAGGGTTAGTGAGGCGGGTTAGGGGTTAATAACTTTATTATAGTAGCGCTCAGGTCCGCTCGGCAGATTAGGGGTTAATAAGTGTAGGCAGGTGTCGGCGACGTTGAGGGGGGCAGATTAGGGGTTAATAAATATAATATAGGGGTCGGCGGTGTTAGGGGTAGCAGATTAGGGGTACATAGGGATAACGTAGGTGGCGGCGCTTTGCGGTCGGAAGATTAGGGGTTAATTATTTTAAGTAGCTGGCGGCGACGTTGTGGGGGGCAGGTTAGGGGTTAATCAATGTAATACAGGGGTCGGCGGGGTTAGGGGCAGCAGATTAGGGGTACATAAGTATAACGTAGGTGGCGGTTGGCAGATTAGGGGTTAAAAATTTAAATCGAGTGGCGGCGATGTGGGGGGACCTCGGTTTAGGGGTACATAGGTAGTTTATGGGTGTTAGTGTACTTTAGGGTACAGTAGTTAAGAGCTTTATGAACCGGCGTTAGCCAGAAAGCTCTTAACTCCTGCTATTTTCAGGCGGCTGGAATTTTGTCGTTAGAGCTCTAACGCTCACTTCAGAAACGACTCTAAATACCGGCGTTAGAAAGATCCCATTGAAAAGATAGGATACGCAAATGGCGTAGGGGGATCTGCGGTATGGAAAAGTCGCGGCTGAAAAGTGAGCGTTAGACCCTTTAATCACTGACTCCAAATACCAGCGGGCGGCCAAAACCAGCGTTAGGAGCCTCTAACGCTGGTTTTGACGGCTACCGCCGAACTCCAAATCTAGGCCTAAATTACGAAAAATAAAAAACACTAAGCTAACACTAAACAAAATTATTTAAAAAATAAAAACAATTACACCTAATCTAATAGCCCTATAAAAATAAAAAAGCCCCCCAAAATAAAAACACCCCCTAGCCTACAATAAACTACCAATAGCCCTTAAAAGGGCCTTTTGTAAGGCATTGCCCTAAGTTAAACAGCTCTTGTACCTGTAAAAAATAAAAAGTCCCCCAAACAGTAAAACCCACCACCCAACCATCTCCCCAAAATAAAAAACCTAAGTCTAAAAAAAACCTAAGCTACCCATTGCCCCTAAAGGGGCATTTGTATGGGCATTGCCCTTAAACGTGCAAACACCCAAAAAAATGAAAAAAAAAACAACCTAACACTAACACCAGAATATCTACTCACGATTCCTTAAGTCAGGACATTCATCTTCATCCAGGTGACAAGAAGTCTTCATCCAGGAGGCGACACCTTCATCCATCACGGGGACGTCTTCTATCTTCATCCGCGAAGTGAAGCCATCCTGAAAGCCGATCACATACGGTCACCGTATACTGAAGTTGAATGCAAGGTAGCCGATTCAAAATGGTGTACCTTGCCTTACTATTGGTTGAATGATTCTTCAAATTCAAATCAGCCAATAAGATGAGAGCTACTGAAATCCTATTGGCTGTTCAAATCAGCCAATAGGATTTCAGTAGCTCTCATCCATAGAGTCGGCAATGTCGGGGAGAGGCGGGAATAGGGGTTAATAACTTTACTATAGTGTCGGCGATGTCAGGGAGCGGCAGAATAGGGGTTAATAGCTTTTATTAGTGTCGGCGATATCGGGACTAACAGATTAGGGGTTAATAACAGATTAGGGGTGTTTAGACTTGGGATTTACGTTAGGGTGTTAAAACGTAACTTTTTTTTCCCCATAGACATCAATGGGGTTGCGTTATGGAGATTTTTCATTCCGCACTTCAGGGGCCCGATCCGATATGCAGCGTTGCCCGCAAAAGCCGGCAACGTGAATTTTGCGCTGGTTTGGTATCCTATATACGGCGTAACATAGAAGTTACGCTCATATATTTCTGCCTTCGCCCGTAGTTTTTCCCCCCATAGACTGACATACAAAACAGGCGCAGTTTGGTATCCAATATACAGCGCTAGGCCTTAAGTGGCGAAAATGGAGAAATCTTTCTTCATTTTCACCTCGCCACAAAATGCACCCGTAGCAGGCCTTGCGCTGAGTATTGGAGCACCGTAACTCCCTAAAATTCCTGGAAAAAAAAACTAACTCCTAACGCATGCACAATGTCTATCTACCTGTCAACCGCAATCCCCCACTGATATACCTAATAAAGTGTATTAACCCCTAAACCGCCGCTCCCGGACCCCGCCGCCACTAAATAAAGTTTTTAACCCCTAAACCGCCGCTCCCAGAGCCCTCCGCCACCTACATTAAATGTATTACCCCCTAATCTGACCCCCCTACACCGCCGCCACCTACATTAAATGTATTACCCCTTAATCTGACCCCCCTACACCGCCGCCAGCTACATTAAATGTATTAACCCCTAAACCGCCGCTCACGGACCCCGCTGCCACCTACATTATATGTATTACCCCCTAATTTGATCCCCCCACACCGCCGCAAGCTACATTAAATATATTAACCCCTAATCTGATCCCCCTACACCGCCGCCAGCTACATTAAATATATTAACCCCTAATCTGATCCCCCTACACCGCCGCCAGCTACATTAAATATATTAACCCCTAATCTGATCCCCCTACACCGCCGCCAGCTACATTAAATATATTACCCCCAAACCTAAGTCTAACCCTAACACCCCATAACTTAATTATTATTTAAATAAATCTAAATAATATTAATATTATTAACTAAAGTATTCATATTTAAAACTAAATACTTACCTGTAAAATAAACCCTAAGAGCTATTTTAGGATTTATATTTATTTTACAGGTAACTTTGTATTTATTTTAACTAGGTACAATAGCTATTAAATAGTTAATAACTATTTAATAGCTACTTAGTTAAAATAATTAGAAAATTACCTATAAAATAAATCCTAACCTAAGTTACAAATACACCTAACACTGCACTATCAATAAATTAATTAAATAAATTAACTACAATTATCTAATATAAAATACAATTAAATAAACTAAACTATATTACAAAAAAAAAAAACACTAAATTACAAAAAATAAAAAAATACAAGAAATTTAATCTAATTACACCTAATCTAAGCCACCTAATAAAATAACAAAGCCCCCCAAAATAAAAAAAATGTCCCTTCCCTAAACTAAATTACAAAGTAACCAGCTCTTTTACCAGCCCTTAAAAGGGCTTTTTGCGGGGCATTGCCCCAAAGTAATCAGCTCTTTTACCTGTAAAAATAAAGCAATACAATACCCCCCAACATTACAACCCACCACCCACACACCCCTACTCTAAAACCCACACGATCCCCACTTAAATAGACCTGATAGGATTCTATCAGCCAATCGGAATTAAGGTAGGAAAAATCTGATTGGTTGATTGAATAAGCCAATCGGATTGAAGTTCAATCTGATTGGCTGATTGGATCAGCCAATAGAATTGACGTCACCTTCATTCGTCGTTAGTCCGTCGGCCGAGGAGGATGTTCCGCGTCGGAGGTCTTGAAGATGGAGCCGCGGATGGATGAAGACTTCTGCCGGATGGAGGACCTCTTCTGCCCCGCTTGGATGAAGACTTCGGCCGAATGGAGGACCTCTTCTGCCCCGCTTGGATGAAGACTTCGGCCGGATGGAGGACCACTTGTGCCCGCATCGGATAAAGAGTTTGACCCGGTTGGGTGAAGACGGCTCAAGGTAGGGTGATCTTCAATGGGGTAGTGTTAGGTTTATTTAAGGGGGGATCGGGTGGGTTTTAGAGTAGGGGTGTGTGGGTGGTGGGTTGTAATGTTGGGGGGGTATTTATTGCTTTTTTTTTACAGGTAAAAGAGCCGATTACTTTGTGGCAATGCCCTGCAAAAAGCACTTTTAAGGGCTGGTAAAAGAGCTGGTTACTTTGTAATTTAGTTTAGGGTAGGGAAATTTTATTATTTTGGGGGGCTTTTTTATTTTATTAGGGGGCTTAGATTAGGTGTAATTAGATAAAATTTCTTGTAATATTTTTTTATTTTTTGTAATTTAGTGTTTGTTTGTTTTTGTAATATAGTTTAGTTTATTTAATTGTATTTTATATTAGATAATTGTAGTTAATTTATTTAATTAATTTATTGATAGTGTAGTGTTAGGTGTATTTGTAACTTAGGTTAGGATTTATTTTACAGGTAATTTTGTAATTATTTTAACTAGGTAGCTATTTAATAGTTATTAACTATTTAATAGCTATTGTACCTAGATAAATAAATACAAATTTACCTGTAAAATAAATATAAATCCTAAAATAGCTACAATGTAATTATTAATTATATTGTAGCTATCTTAAGGTTTATTTTACAGGTAAGTATTTAGTTTTAAATAGGAATACTTTAGTTAATAATATTAATATTATTTAGATTTATTTAAATAATAATTAAGTTATGGGGTGTTAGGGTTAGACTTAGGTTTGAGCGTAATATATTTAATGTAGCTGGCAGCGGTGTAGGGGGATCATATTAGGGGTTAATATATTTAATGTAGCTGGCGGCGGTGTAGGGGGATCAGATTAGGGGTTAATATATTTAATGTAGCTGGCGGCGGTGTAGGGGGATCAGATTAGGGGTTAATATATTTAATGTAGCTAGCGGCGGTGTAGGGGGATCAGATTAGGGGTTAATATATTTAATGTAGCTGGCGGCGGTGTAGGGGGATCAGATTAGGGGTTAATATATTTAATGTAGGTGGCGGCGGTGTAGGGGGGTCAGATTAGAGGGTAATAAATATAATGTAGGTGGCAGCGGTGTAGGGGGATCAGATTAGAGGGTAATAAATATAATGTAAGTGGCGGCGGTGTAGGGGGATCAAATTAGAGGGTAATAAATATAATGTAGGTGGCGGCAGTGTAGGGGGGTCAGATTAGGGGTTAATTTATTTCATGTAGGAGGCGGCGGGGTCCAGGAGCAGAAGTTTAGGGGTTAAACACTTTATTATTTAGAGGCGGCGGGGTCCGGGAGTGGTGGTTTAGGGGTTAATACATATAATGTAGGTGGCGGTGGGCTCCGGGAGCGGCAGTTTAGGGGTTAATACTAGGATAGGTTTATTGCGGTGTGGGCTATGGTGGTTTAGGGGTTAATAATTAGGCTTATTGCGTTGTGGGGGGTTGTTGGTCTAGGGGTTAATACATTTATTATTAGGAGTGAGAGGGGGGATTGCGGATATAGGGGTATACGTGTCGGGATGATGTTTGGGAGGCAGTTTAGACAGTTACAGGAGATTTTATACTTTAGTTATTTTTTTTTAGGCGCCGGCAGTTTCTAAAGTGCCGTAAGTCACTGACAACTCCAGAAATTTGTAGTTACGCTTATTTCTGGACATCGGTAGTTTGTCCGACTTACGACACTTTAGGAACTGCCGGTGCCTTATATGTAATACCTCGATGTGCGAGGTGAAACTACGGGCGGCGCGGGTTCCCTCGCTTGCGCCGAAAGCTACGCCGTATCGCGCCCCAGGTGTTAGTTATTTTTCTAACACTCTCTCCCCATTGATGTCTATGGGGGAAAGCATGCATGAGCACGTCAAATCAGCCCTTGGATTTTTTTTGTAGGGTATGGAGCTTAACGCCACCATATCGCACGCACAAGAAGGCATTTCAGTAACTCGTAATGGCAGCGCTATAGAGAGTGCAAAAAAGGCAACTTTTTTGGCGTTAGTTTCACACCCTGTTTAGCGCAAAACTCGTAATCTAGGTGAGAGACAGTTATTGAGACAGCTATCAAGACAAGTAGAGAGTCTGATAAAAAGTAAATTATGTTGTTGAGATATATTTCAACAAGTAAAGCTGGTGATTTATTTATTTATTTTACAAATTGCTTACAATATTAAAATGAGAGTAAATTCTAACTATACAATTATAAAAATATATAAATAAATTACTATTTTTTAGATAAGAATGATATGCCAATGTAATAACTATGTAATAACTATAAACATGTTATAAAAATGTTCTATTTTGCTATATTTTTACATTAAAATTATTTTTAGAGTTTGTCCATCGTGTAGCTTCTCTCCACCCCCTAGATTTTCTCTTTTTCACTTCAGTGAGACTATTCCATCCCGTAAGTGAAGACTAGAAAGCATAAGGGGCCAGAGAAAAGTGAAAAAAACATCACACATACATTTATAACAAGTACAATTACACTCATAATAACACTGTCTGATAAAAATTACTTTAAAAAAATATTGCAAAGATATGAGTTTCCAGGTGTTAAAAAAAGGCGGTGCAAAGGGCTTTAACCCTTTAAGGACACAGCTTTCAGTTTGCTCAATTGTTTTATGACCGAAAAAGTCCGTCATATGTCCTTAAGAGGTTAACATAGAGATACATACATACACATGTCTAAATATATGTATGTATGCATATGTGTGTGTATATATAAAGAGAGAGAAATATAGATATATAGATATATAGATGTGTGCACATATGTATTTGTGTATTTATGTATCATATATATATATATATATAGAAATATCTATTTAATAATTAATGCGGTCGATAAAGGTGCAATATTGAAATATTACATATAAAATATTAATAAAAATATTAAAAGTGATTAAATGTACTGTAACATATATAGATATATTCTATGGGTTATTTAGAATATTTTACAGTATGTTTATTCATTTTTTAATCATTTATAATCATTTTTATTAATATTTTATATGTAATATTTCAATAATGGATAGTTTTAATGTGCGCTAACATGACCACGTAAGATCTAAATTGAGAAATCGGAAACGCATATTTTACATTTCTATGTTCTTCACATAGAAAATAATGTACTTTCTATTATTTGTTTGAAAACGGGGGTAACCCCGAGACGTCACTTATTAAAAGTTGTTTTTTTGGATAAGACCCAGTGAGTGTCTTCTTTATGCTTGATGATATATATATATATATATATATATATATATATATATATATATATATATATGTTACATATATACATACATATGTATACATATCTAGACATATATATAAGTGCATTGGAGCCCTTTACAGTTAAGTAGCTGAAAATATATAAAATCATATTTATGCATTATTCATATTTAATAAAATGTTTAACTATGTATTTACTGTAAATATTTCACATTCCTATGTTCTTCACGTAGGGGAATATGTTCTTTGTATTTCTCAATAGATATTCCTATACATATATCTGTATATATCTATACCTATATATAATCATCTATATTTACAGATATAAATATATATTTTACAAAAGTATATTTTTTTATGTAAACGTGATCAGGCTAACGCTCAAGTAGGGTCTTATTCCCCCCCCACACACACAGACACACACACACACTTTTCGCACTCTATTTTAAGTCTATGGGGGAATATGTTAATGCTATCACGATATTGTAAGTTCGACTTTTTATGCGGATTGGGTTAGTATGCAAAACATTTTACTTTTAACTTGCAATATGTGTTGTATCTGCTGCACGCAAAATTTACTTCTAGTGAAGTTAGCGCAAGAGCGTCAGCAATAATTACCGCTCCACTCATAATTTTGCCCTCAATGTTTTCCTTCATGTCATGGGGACTCCCCTTCTGGCTTCTTTTAATTTAATAATGTAGCACATGTGTGTAGCCCCTTCTATACTGTTGCACATTAAAAAAAGTATTTGACTAACGAAGGAAAATAAAAATAGATTAGGAGGGGGGTAGGTAAAGGAACGAGAGACAGAACTGATTATAAAGTGGAAGATTTACTACTTATAGGTGATTCTGAAATAAAATAAACAATCCATTAAATTAATATCTGCATGCTCTTTATTATAGAACGTTCAAGTAGTTATAGTTTACCATCACTTTAATCATATCTTTATTTTATTTTATATCCTTGTTAATTTATGCATGTCATGTACATGAGTGTTTTATCATAAGCAGTTCTGAACTTCTGTCTCTCTTGCTTCATTAATTTATTTCTTAATCATATCATGTTCGTCATTCTAAAATTGTTGCTTAAAGGGACAATCAAGTCGAAATTATACCTTCATGATTCAAATAGGGCATGCAATTTTAAACAACTTTCCAGTTTATATTTTTAGAATCAAATTTGCCTGGTTCTCTTGGTATTGTTTGTTGAAAGCTAAACCTAGATAGGTATAAACTGATTTCTAAGCTATTGAAGGCCTTCTCTTATCTCAGTGCATTTTGACATTTTTTCAAAGTTAGACAGCGCTAGTTCATGTGTGTCAGATAGATAACATTGTGCTCACTCCCATTGAGATATTTATGAGTCAGCACTGACTGGCTAAAATACAAGTTTGCCAAAAGAATGCAATAGGGGCAGTCTTCAGAGGCTTAGATACAAGGTAATCACAGAGGTAAAACGTATGTTAATATAACCGTGTTGGTTATGCAAAACTGGGGAATGGGTAATAAACAATAAAATAATTAAATTAGACTGTCCCTTTAAAGTCGTTTCTTGCTTATTAATTCATATTACCTTCCTTCTTCATAACTCAAATTATTTAAAGTTATCTATGTTATGTTTTACTTATGTTCTCTAGCCCCCTAAAATTGTATCTCCCATTCCTTGCTTTAGATATCTTACCTACCAACTTCCCACCTTCAAATTCAATCTTTCTTCTCACTGCTGCCTATCCATTTGTTACTTTGCTTTTTATACTCCTGTATTATTCCTTATTACTCTAATACACTCTTCTCACTCTCCCACACTCTTTTACATTCCTAAATTATTCAATTAGAAAATAACATACTTTCTATTATTAAATATATATTTCTAGGGGGGGCGGAGCAAGCCTGGTAACTGAACAGTCGCATATCATTTCAGCTCCATCGGAACGGTTAAATATTTTATTTATCAGACTGTTCAATCCAGCTCAAAATGTTACCTCAGGTCTACCTAATACCATAGATCAAGATAGTGCTATTTGAGAAGAGACGCAGCAAGGCACTTAAAGACAGAAAATATTATCTCCCGAAAAGGCCTACACACAGCTCCAGGCCGGCCATTTTTAAGAATTTATCTAAACCAAAATCCAAGGCTGCAGACAACGATCAGTTAAACGTGAAACTACAGCTTGGTATGGAGCTCACTGCTGGCTTCTTAGAGGCTTTGCTCTGTCTTGTGGAGGATCATCACACTGCTCTTGAAGCAACGTTACTTAAAGCTTTCCAGCCTACAGCCGCCTCATCACATCTTGTTCCGACTTATCAAAGCCCAGGTCTGATTGACCAAAGAGATGGCGGGGGTTTGGAGTCCCAAGACTTACCATATAGCTGCCACAACATCAAGAAAGAGCCGGCTCTGGACAGCGTATCATTGACAGCAGTAGAGGAGAAGGCTATGATCGCATGTGCAGGGGGTTTGGAAACTACTACTATAGCCGCAATGCTTATTTGCGATAGTTCTACCGACACCTACTCAGCCCTTATACTACACCAGGAGTTCGAAGGGGATGCGTCTAAGAGCCTTACCTCAAGAAAGCCCTGTCATTTCCCGGTGGAAGGATGGCTGCACAGGGGAGGCCCCATTCTGTCCTTGCTGCCTTTATGCGCTGCGCACTATGCTGCCGCACTGATGTCCATGCTAAGTCCTGGTGAAGCGTCTCATAAGTTGAGAGACTGCCACGTAATATTAGCTACCGGTGTGGGGTAGCCGGGCACAGAAGGCATGGTCCCTAAAGGCACTGATTAACGGGTTAGTCCTGAATTATGCCAGGCTCACTGCACTAATTGAGGACTTCTGAGTGACTTTGGCTACGAAGCCAGCATGTTTGATCATTTCTAGACAGCCCAACATAAGTGGGTTTGAACTCGATGTCTCCTTTGTTTGTTATCTATCAGTGTTTTACAGTTTTGCTCTCCAGTTTGTTTATTACACACAAAAAAACACTTGTAACTACTATTACACTGTTTACTTGTTTTTTTTTAGGTATATTATCCATATATGCTTTATGTGTTGGATTAATAACACAATAAACTGCCAGAAGATGTAATGGCCATTCATAACCACTTGAGGGGAGTCACAGTTCAGTTTGTCATTAGCCTAATTATCTGTGACTACAAATTTGATATGATAAGTGTTAAGTGTTAAAACGTTTCCATATACTGTAGATTTATGCCATATTACAGCCTATTCCCTATATATAGACTATAGCCAATCTACAAGGGATAAGGCTGCTACCTTGTTTGGTATTTTTGAGTCTAATAACACGCATCCTTCTTATTAGACTGCGGTTTATCTAGCAAACTGTGTGCTATTTTAATTTACCAGCTGGTTCTCAATCTCTACTACTACTATATATGTAAGTTCTTGTTAGATATGAGCTAGCTATTATACATTTAAATGCTTTCTTAACAGTGTTCTATCTGCTATTCATTCTATGATGTGTAAGATTGGCCTTTATTATGTTTAATGTTAATAATCATCAGACTTGCAACTGATATTACATCTATAATTGTGAATGAATGTTGACTATTTCAGATGTCTACAATTTGTTGCTACATGCCTTCCAGATTTTATAGCTAGCCCCACTGCACATAGTATATACAAAAAACTGCTGTTTTGCCACCTCTGTTGTCATGATCATTTGCTGATTACTCATAGTCCCCTCAGTAACAGTTGTCATCCTTGCATAGATATAAGGATCACCCAGATTTCAATTGTTTTATTCTATAGTTAGCACAAAGGGCATTAAATATATCATTTAACCAGGTTGAGGAGAGCGAGAGGGCAACTATTGGGAATAACTCACTTATACACATAAGGGTGGTGTCTGCTGTCTGGGCATAGGGCCCATGCCTGGATGGCAGTACATAACTGTTGCAAGCTTGTTGAACAGCCGTACTCCCTACGCTCACTATAATACCCTTCATAACGTCTGTCAGTCCTTGGCCTATGATGTGCTCTGTAATCTCCCTCATGTTACTTCAGGGACAGTACTTCCTGTAGACAATGAGGTATCTATCAAACCTGGTCTTCCAATGTATATACTTACTATGACTGGTCCTATTTGCTAATGTCAGACAGAAAAGGAATCCTTATCCCTGATTTTGCTCACTTAAATTTAACTTCTCCTCTTCCATTACATTTCTTAACATACTCTGTTACATAGTTCTAAGCATAGCTTTTTCACTATTAGCATGTATAATGTATCACATTTCTTTATATGGTATTCGTATCGCTTATTATTGCGTGTTTAAACTTTTCCTGTTCAAATTTTATGTAACGAAGATAGTTCTAAGGTGCATCTTATTTTGTTTTAATGCTCCTCAATGGTGAGATAATTCTGAATATATGTAAAACGCCACCTCCCCCCCCCCCCCCACACTATAATGTATCCCCTTCTCTAGGGGAACTAACAAGGCGGTTTGTCTCGTCTATACCGCATCTGAATCATAGCTTTTAATTGCTCCTTAAGTACCTAACCCTTCACAGCATAATAGGTATGCGTTCATATGCCTTGTCTAGATCAGCAGGACTGACCACTAATATGTGTCACCTACGCATACTATTTTAATGCAGCTGTTAGTTAATTTTATGAGGGTGTTCCAATGTTTCATTATAATTCCATTCATCAGTAAAGGAGCTCGACATTATATTATCCTAGAAAACAAAAAATGAGGTTTTCCATTTGGGGTCCATGAGCGGCCCTCTCCAATACTATATAATATGAGAAAGTAATTGTCTTTCAACTATTTGGTTTTCCTATTTGTCATATGTTCGCAGCTCACTTTGTAATACTCCTCTGTTTTCTCTTTTTATTGTATACTAGCAATTACCAAATGTTTATTTTGACAAAAACCTCAATAAAAAATTATTTAAAAAAAAAAAAAAATATATATATTTCTATATACATCTCATACATAAATACATACATACACAAATATGTACACATATCTAGACAGTGCATTGGAGCCCTTTGCTGTTAAGTAGCTGAAAACATGTCAAATCATATTTATGCAATATTTGTATTTAACTATGTATTTACTGTAAATATTTCACATTCCAATGTTCTTCACATAGGGGAATATGTTTTATGTATTTCTAAATAGATATTCTCTTGCTTGTCTTACTTCACCAACCTCACTCTATCAGATACATTTAGCAGAGATTGTATAGAAATTAGAAAAAACAATGTCTTGATATTAAATACGTACATGACCTGCACAATCCAAAACAAATAATGTATGTGAAGAACAAGCAGAAATGTATGTATATAACAGTCCAGTCATTGTGTAAATTTTATTATTATTATTATTATTATTATTGGTTATTTGTAGAGCGCCAACAGATTCACGAATTGCATGCCACATATTAAATTGTCTGCCAATACCAGAGAAGGAATATACATATATTAAAGAAATGGAGGACGATCAAAGATCTTTCTCTTTGCCCCTTTCACTATAAAATCCATATATGATATTGTATAAATGTACTACTCAACCAATAACCTAAATAATGTAACTAAATATAAATAGTTCATGATGATGTATAACGTCATATAGAAAATAGAATTGAATTTGCCATATTTGATGCACATATTTATGTAGAATTTCTTTTTTACAGCCACACTTGGATATGTATTGTTTGTACATTGTGATGAATATTGACTAAAAATATGTGTCAAATTCTACTGAAACATTCTAGATTCCTGTGTGTTTTTAACAATTACAAACACTTGCCTCTATGGGGCCGATTTATTATGATATGCGGGCAGACATTATCTGCTGCATACGCTGTCGGCATTTAACATTGCACAAGCATTTCTTGTGAAATGCTTGTGCAATGCCGCCCCCTGCAGATTCACGGCCAATCGGCTGCTAGCAGGGGGTGTCACTCATCCCGATTGTCTTAAGACCGCTGTTTCCTAACTATTATTATCGGTTATTTGTAGAGCGCCAACAGATTCTGCAGCGCTATATTATGTTTCCGGCAAAGCCTGGCGGGATGATAAATCGGCCCCCATATAATAATCTCTTCCATTTTTCCTGTCAAATACAGACTGCCTCACTTTTGAATCCCTCAATATTAATTAAATTAAACAGAGTAAAATACAATGTACTGCCAAAAGTACTGACTAATTAGATTAGTTTATCTGCCTCATATTCACATATCTTTACATTGTAATCTTGTCATCCACTGAAACCTACTGTTTGTTATAAATATACCAGATATCGCCCTGAAATTAAATTATTTATATAATTTTTTTTAATTTTTTTTCAAATATAACTGGAGATTTTAAAGATTATTTATTAATCTTCCATATGTTGCTGTGATGCAAAACAATTTTTAGATATGAAACATTATCCTGATAAACTATGCAATTATTTTACATTTTGAAGTTTTCAAGTGTATTGGGGGAGTAATATATGAGCTAACATATGTATAACACATGAGTGCTTTCCATGTGGCTGATAAATGATGACATTTTGATGGAATATTACCCCCAGTTTTTACTGACCTTAAACAGACAGCCATGTTCTGGGTCACAGATAGGAATGGACAAATCTGTTTTTGACATTGTTATGGTAGAATATTGAATATAACTATATATATATATATATACAGTAAATATATATATATATATATATATACACAGTATATATACTGTATATATATATATATATATATATATATTGTATATATATATATATATATATATATATATATATACTGTATATTGATACATACACACATATATATTTACACACACACATATATATTTACACACACACACACACATATATATTTACACACACACACACATATATATTTACACACACACACACATATATATTTACACACACACACATATATATATTTACACACATATATATTTACACACACACAAACATATATATATATATATATATATATATATTAATAAAGGTATTTTATTATTATGCTAAAACAATATTTAAGGAATGAGAAATGCAGATGTGTCATGAAACATTTGAACAACAAATAAACATAGCACAAGTTGACCTTTTACAAAACTTACTCTGGTTTGCAAACAGCTGAGTCACATATTATGTTAGAAAAAGACGTTGTACAGTTCTTTAAGAGGTAGAAGTTGTAGAAGAATGCAAAAAACAGAAATATTAAGAAGAAGAAGAAAATCAGTAAGGTCAAGCAAATAAAGTGAAAAATCAGTTGCAGGGAAATTGAGAGGGTTCCTCAGTGTCATTACGTAATCAGTTAAATTGTAAGCTGCCTAAATTAAAAGGCAGCTAAATCCTTGTTATTGTTCTTTATATTAATGTTTCTCTTTTTATTTATAGTACTCCTGTATAGTGCTGCAAGATAGATGGTGCATCTCAGAAAAACAACAATAATGGTAATAATATAAACATAACACTTTTTGATATATTATTTTTTCTGGTATTTTATACATTTAAATAATTTTATGTATTGTTAGTCTAAAAGGGACATAAAGCCCAACATTTTTATTTCGAAATTCAGGTAAAGCATACAATTTTAAGCAACTTTCCAATTGACTTCTATTACCTAATTTGCATCATTCTCTTGGTATCCTTTGTGGAAAGGCATATATAGATAGGCTCAGAGCTTGGAGCTAGCTGCTGATTGGTGGCTGAACTTGTAAGCCCATTTTCATTGGCTTACAAATGTGTTCAGCTAGCTCCCAGGAGTGCATTGCTGCTTCTTCAATAAAATATACTAACAGAATGGAGCAAAATTGATCAGAAGTAAGTTCTTTAAAAATGTATAATCTATCAGAATCATGAAAGAAAAAAGTTGTGTCTCATGTCTCTTTAAGGATTTTGAAGATTTTTAACAATAAACAAAGAAAGTATTTATTGTTACGTTTTTAGTGCACAAACATAGATTAAGAAAACTGTATCAATACAGTGTATTTTTGAACCCTTGGTATCTCAGGGTGCATAATGGATAGAAATGCTACAACCAGAGGGCATGCACATATTTTTCTTATGGAAGTGATCCCAGTCATACGTAGACATGTTTATGATGATTATGACAAATGTAGAGAACTCCCCCCCCCAAAAAAACCCCCCACAAAATTAATGTTATTCATTGTATTGTCCTAGAAAATAAAAACAAACTGTCCCTTTCACTAAAAACAAATCAAATGCAATGAAACAAATTTATTGGCTCATTCATGATGTTGAAAAAAACCTCTTAAGGTGAGGAAGGTTATTTTGCAGGAGGAAAAGACTTAACAAATTCTAAGCATGCATTATTTAGGTAGAGAAAGTTTTGAAGAATTTAGCAATATCATTGTTAGTTATTTCAGTTTTCAACCAATCTTGACCCCCCCCCCCATAAAAAAATAAATAAAAAATAAAATAAACATCTGTTGTGCTGCTGCTGGCTTGTAGCATTTATCACTGATAACATTATTTAAGTCTAACCTTCTGTCTAATAGTTCCTCTGCTGCCCTGAGTGCAATCCTCATGGGAAATAGCAAGTGCTGTGCACATGTCTAATAATAATTGAGTGGGACTTTTCTAGGCAAGGTTCCCTGTTTTAGCTATGGTAATATAATTTAGTACTTCCCATTAGATTTTTTTCAATAGTGAAGGGTCACTCCTTGCAGAAGAGTGAACTGCTCCCCTTAGCTTTATCAGTGCAAAATTTAAATAGTCACGTTTCATGTGCCTACATGTTTCTAAAACATTCTTTCTACGCTTACCTAAGACTAAGAAGCTTTACTATGAGCAGAACTGTAGTCCTTTAAAATTGATTTATGATTTATGTTTTTGTTAGATTAACACAGCTTACAAACCATTGGCATAACACTTTATAGGAAAGAGTATGTAAATAGCAATGTTGTCCTAAAATGTTATCTGTGTTTAATTTTAGACTGCTCTTTTAATACACTGGAAAGAATCATGCGATAGATTACACAGCATTAGACAACATGTTGGCTTGAATTTCATACTCCATCCATGTAACCAACACTTCTTCCTTATTGGAAAAGGATGAATGCATTTAAACCTATATTTAATACATGATATTTTGATTCTCCTTTGGAATGTCATTCTCCAGGGTATGCGTTCTAAACATAGGACCTTATAAATAACATGCCCCTAGCATACTCCACCCAGTGATTGAATGCCAACACACTCCAAAGATTACAACATTGTGATATGTCATTTAATATCTGGAAAATTACTCTCTATATATCACTTATCATATCATAATTTCATGTGTCCATTATTGGCCAACAAAAAGCAATCTGTTGACTGTTTCAGTACACTTGTATATTAATGCTTCAATATTTTATATCATTATTATAAAGGGGGTAGCACAGAATTAAACAGACAATAAAACAGAGATGAATGTATTTAATGTAAATGGACAATAAGCTGAAAGAATTATACATATTAAATATAGCAACAAAAGATAACACAAACGCAAAAAGACACATTTAATACAAACCAAAGAACTGCCTGATATACAACTTCTAAATAATTCTAGCCTGAAATCTATTTTCAATTAATATCCAACATATTAGTTATATCAAAAGGCAACTTGTGTATGTTTTTTTCATTTTGGGGTATTTCCCCAAGAGTTGTAGACTCCTCATCAGTTACTGGAGGAGCTGAAAAGCCTTGCAATACCATTTGTGGAAAGCAGCAGCACATAAAATTAAATTCTTTATTAGAAAAAGTGAATTAGTAAAATACAATGTTTCGGACCATCATGACCTTAATCATGTATATAATTTTTCAGATACAGCCATGTTTAAATATCCTATGACTCCACCAATGACACAATATTGTTAACTCTTTCAAAACCAGTAGGCTATTTAGTCAAAGTGACAGTGTCTACTTTTTTACAAAAACACAGAGAGATCCCATTCTTTGTTCATTTCATAGTGGATTCTTGTCTCCAAATGGAATACCCAAAAAGCCTTCCTTTGTTTAAGTTTCTGTTTTCTATCCCCTACCCATCTATTTAAGGGCACATGTTCAATAATTTGGAACTT
This sequence comes from Bombina bombina, assembly GCF_027579735.1. Classification (NCBI taxonomy): domain Eukaryota; kingdom Metazoa; phylum Chordata; class Amphibia; order Anura; family Bombinatoridae; genus Bombina; species Bombina bombina. Next base: position 1,097,070,014 of record NC_069502.1, on the reverse strand, counting down.
AAGTTGACCAACAGAATGCCCATCATTCTCAAAAAAGTGGGGCAACTGGTGATTTCTTATATTGGTTTCTAATATTAGAAATTGGTTCTGTGATGTGATCACAGACCCTTCTGGTCGTCTCACCAACATATAATAAACCACAAGGACATTTTAATAAATAAATCACATATTTTATATTACAGGTGAAATATCATTTTATTTAATTATTAAAATGTCCATGTGGTTTATTATGTATTATGTAAAAAGGAAGATATTTTACCTCAGAATGTCCTCAATATCCACATTCCACTGTGATGGGACTTTGAGCATCCAATCAGAATAAATAAATTGAGTGAAGGTGCTCATTTTTCTTTTTTTCACCAAAGCAATGGACGAGAAATGCAATATTCAATTGAAGACACTTGTATTCTTCAAGTTACATGTGATATTATTCTTTGCTGGGGATTAAGTATTTTTCTAATTGTAATGAAATTCTCTAGAACCTATTTTTTGGTTATCAAACCAAATTACATAATCTAACCGCATCATTAGATTTCTATATTTTTCATGATAAAGGAAAAAGGCATAATGAAGCATTTGTACATTCCTCTTCAGTCAACATGGCCAAACCTCTAATCGATTAAGGGATATGAAACCCCAGATGTTTATTTCATGATTCAAATAGAGCATACATTTTTAACCCCTTAAGGACATAGGATTAGTTTGATCAATGTTTCCATGACAGAATAATTCCATCATTGATCATTAAGGGGTTTCATAACTTTTAAATTTACTTCTATTGTCAATATTTCTTAATTCTCTTGGTATCCTTTATTGTAGGAACAGCAATGCACTACTGGGAGCTAGCTAAATACATTGGTAAGCCAATGACAAGAGGTATACAGTATATGTGCAGCCATAAATTAGCAACTAGTTTCCATCTCCTGAGCCTATTTAGGTATTCTTTTTCAACAAAGAATACCAAGATAACTAAGCAAAATACATAATAGAAGTAACTTGAAAAGTTGTTTAAAAATGTATGTTCTATCTAAACCATGAAAGACAAAAATTGGGTTTCTTGTCCCTTTAATAATAACAAATAGTTCAAAATGAATAGAAGCGTATCTGCAACATACTTGTGTTAGCAAAAATGTCTCTAGTAAAATGTATTACTCTTCCAATGCATTCCCTATGCACCTGCATTCAAACACTAAACCTCCTCATAGATCTCGCAGTGGTTTGCATGATACGGACACAGTGCACACCGTCACCTTCTGTCTGAACAGGCACAACATTTTTATTCAAGCGCACTGGACATGTGCAGTATACAACATACAAAGGCTCCTGAAACAGTAATAATGTTCACTAGAATCATATTTGCTAATTATAAAACATGTTTGTTTTTTTATCAAAACTGAAATGCACTTATGGTCAGTTCAAAGGACTATAATGTATTTTTAAAACTTGCACTGTCAGGTACGTTGAGGATTTGCTTGGAGAATACTTTTTTTTCTTCTTTTTCTTGAAGCAAATGAAGCAAAAACTTTTAGTTGTCTGGAATTTACACCTTTTACAATTACATGGAGAATCTGCATGTCAGATTAATGGAAAAGGATCCCAGTCATGCAGCTGTTGATAAGGAAAGTATGGGAAGTATTTTATTCATAGTTTTTTTTCAAATATAAAACTCTGTGATTACACATTCATGGTAATGATATCAGGGATGTCAACACATGTTCGTGTCTCATCCAGTATACATTTCTATATAAACATTGCTTCATACCATACTGGTCAGACCAGCTGTTGCTAGACAAATATTACTAAATATAATTTAATAATGAGCTCACAATATAGGAGTGTCTTTTAAGTGTAATTAGATGTTATGAGCTAGAGTAATTTAGTTAAGAATCATATTTAATATGCTTCATGGATTATTTCTATATTGTTAACATATTAAAATCCATTAGAAAAGCCAAGTATATTGTCTTTATACTTAGCTGCCACTTCTTTTCCCCAATGGCTTTGCATTGTGTACATGTCACTGCATTAACATTTCATGTTCTTGAATATTTAAGATTTATACAGGCATATTCACTAGTGAAACTGATATCTTACTGAAAAACACTTGCAGCAAAATAGAAACCTCTATCAATCAGTCCCCTCTGACATATGCACAAAATTTCAAGAAAATAAATATTAAAGAGAGACAACCTTGTCAGCTATGATATAGTGAGACAATCCTCTAAAAGAGATTTTATGTATGTGGGCAATCATATATTTTTATAAAGTGCATTCTGAGACACAGTTTAGGTGAAAAATCCTGATAATGCCCCGGAACACCCAATGTTTTTTCAAATCTGCAAGTCTGCTGAGAAAAATACTGTACTATCCAGCGAGACATTAACATGACAAAACAGACACAAACATGTTTAACACACATTTACAGATGTTTTGCAAACATAGGTGTTACAGTACTTATTGATTATCTGTGTTTCTAGGGGCTCCGATTTGCTATGAGTTATTTTATTGGACCACTTATCCGAACTATAAATATTAATGACAGGAATGAGCACTGGCTATTGGCTAAAAAAGGTGAAATGAGCCTCAGTGAATTTAAACATGATTCCACTTGAGCATTAAGACCCCTTGGTGGCATAATGAGTGTGTATGGCTTCAGCTCATTGGGCTGTGTTATTAAGGTATTAAGTCTTACTCTTGCTACAATAGTGGTTAGATAATATGCATATGCATTATAGTTCCGTACGTACGTTATAAACAACAGGTCCAGTTACAAGAATACAATTTATGCCTTTATTTTGTCATAGGTCAAGATAAAGGCCAGATGATTGAAAGTGCCCAGAGGCAGCGATATATTCAAAAGGGATTTGATGCGATGTCGAGAATACCAGCGAAATATTCAAAAGTGCTGACATTACACTTTAAAGACAGCGTCACAGAGGGTGGCAATGCTGGCAAAATATTCCAAACAGCATCGGAACTGACATTGGTGATCTAAAGTAAGAATTCATTTTAAATATATAGCACAAACTCAATAACTTTACCTTTGTACCCCTAAAACAACATAACCCACAACCGCAAACTAACTCTGTACTAACTAATTCCTAAACTGCCAATAGCCCACCATAATAAACTTCCTAACCTATTCTAAAACTAAAGCCCCCTTAAAAAAACTAAAAAAAAAAAACTATATTAACACTTGGCTTAGAAAGACATTTAGCTCTTTTGCTGCCCAAAATAAAACCAAACTATTCTTAAAAATAAGGGGTTAATAGTTTAATTTTAACATTGCATTTATATACAATGCGTAAATGATATGCATGTTCATGGATAATGCATTTTATTTTAAGTATTGTATATAATTTAATATGTAGTTATTTTGTCTTGTTCATTTTATTATGTTAAACATAAATATATATTTTAAATGAGATATTTAAAGTTTAAAATAATAAAAGGACATTGCATATCATTTTAACATTGTATATAAATGTAGCGACATAGCTCTTATAGTTATCATAGGGAGGTTATTTTGTATACTTTATTAGTAAAGTAGATTGCAGATGTTACATAGGTGTAGATGTTCTGTGGGAGTTAGTAGGGCATTCCAGGGGAGGGTAGCTAAGGCAGGGAGAGTATAGCTAGAGTATGATGTAGATGTAGGCATTCAGAGGGAATTAGCCAGGCATTCCAGGGGGATTAACCTGTACATTGATTGGGATACATCGCTAGCGTGCAATATTTATCCCAATCTCTGAAGTACAGGTTGCATATAGGGTGTCAGTCATGTTCGTCTCTCCACCTTTTCAGTGGCGAAACTTTACAGTGTGAGGCAAGAATTATAGGTGTAGTTAGCTCACACTGGCATTATTCAAAGTGTTCTAACACATAAAACGTGTTTGCGTTCAGTGAGCACACTGTCTGTGCTGTGTAAGAACACTTCAAATATGGCCCCCCTGCCTGCAGAAAGTGACGACAAGTGGCGATGTCAGCGATGTTTAGCTATCCTTGCGCTTCCCATTATATCCTATGGGAGACACATATCCACTCACAACTGAAATGCACATGGGTTTCATATATTTAATCATAATTAAGGTAACCCTATTACTTACACCCTGGGCCTTAAATATACCCTCTCTCTCTCTCTCTCTCTGTTCGTGTGCTAAAACCATTTGTGCTGCAGCTAAAATACGGCTAGATTACAGTTTTGCATTATGGTGCGGTACAGCTATACCGCTGAAAAATTGGCCATTGCGCGTGGAATGGCAGGTAATGCATATTACAAGTCGCTGCGGTTTAGCTAAACCGCAAGCATTTAAGCCTTAATGCAACGCTCCATTCCGCACTCAAAAAATGAGTGCAGGATTTTCCATAGCGCCGTATTACAGGTTGTGCAGTCTGGCTAAAATGCTTGCGTTATAGCCTATACCGACACAATCCATTCCGCGATCTGAGCCAGTAGTTATGGATTTTGCGAAACAAAAATGTTTCACAAAACTCATAATTAAAATGTTACAAAGTACACTAACACCCATAAACTACCTATTAACTCCTAAACTGCCATCCTCCCGCATTGCAGATACTATATTAAACCTATTAACCCCTAATCTGCTGCCCACCCACTTCGCCGACACTAAAATAAACATATTAACCCCTAAACCACCAACCTCCCACATCGCCAGCACTAAATAAATCTAGTAAACCTTAAACATCCAGCCCCCCAAATCGCCAACACTATAATAAAGTATTAACCCCTAAACCTCCAGCCTCCCACTTTGCAACTAATAAACTAAACCTATTAACCCCTAAACCGCCAGCCCTCCACATCGTAACTAATAAACTTAACCTATTAACCCCTAAACTGATGGCCCCCCACATCACAAAACACTAAACTAATCTATTAACCCCTAAACCTAACACCCCCCCTAACTTTAAATTAAAAGTTACAATATAACTATCTTAAAATAAATAAAACTTACTTGTGAAATAAAAAAAATCAAGTATTAAACTATAAATTACCCTAACATAACAATTCTAATAAAATAAAAAAACTACCAATTAAAAATCCTAAATTACAAAAAATGGGGTACCTTGCATTCCTATTGACTGACATTTCAAATCATCCAGTAGGATGAGAGCTACTGAAATTCTGTTGACTGTTCAAATCAGCCAATAGGATTTCAGTAGCTCTTATCCCATTGGCTGTTTTAAAAATGTCAGCCAATAGGAATGCAAGGTACCCCATATTTAAACGGGTACCTTACATTCAATCTTCAGTGTACGGCGGTGACCGTATGAAGAGGACCCTCCATGCTGGATGTCCGTGCCGCCAGCGACTATGGTCCACGCCTCCACAGCTCCGGAACACCGGGATGAAGATAGAAGATCGCCTGGATAAAGACTTCTTGCCGCCTGGATGGAGATAGATGTCCGGACTTCAGGAACCATGAGTAGATTTCCTGGGCTTAGTGTTAGGTTTTTTGTTTGTTTTTTGTGGGTTTTTTTTAGATTAGGGATATACAGTAAAAGAGCTGAATGCCATTTTAAGGATTATGCCCATACAAGTGTCCATTTAAGGGCAATGGGTAGCTTAGGATTTTTTTTAGATTTAGGTTTTTTTATTTTGGGGGGTTGGTTGGGTGGGGTTTTTTTACTTTTAGAGGTGACTTTGGAATTTTTTAATGTAAAATAGCTGCTTAACTTAGGGCAATGCCCTACAAAAGGCCATTTTAAGGGCTATTGGTAGTTTATTGTTAGGTTAGGGGGTGTTTTTTATTTTGGGGGGCTTTTTAGTTTTTATAGGGCTATTAGATTAGGTGTAATTTTCATTATTTTGGATAATTTATTTTTTTATTTTTTGTAATTTTAGCCTTTTTTGTAATATTAGATTTTTTTAAAATTTTCGTAGTATTATGTTTATTTAAATTTGTAATTTAGGATTTTTAATTGGTAGTTTATTTTATTTTATTAGAATAGTTATGTTAGGTTAATTTATAGTTTAATCTTAGTTTTTTTTGTATTTCACATGTAAGTTTTTATTTATTTTAAGATAGTTATATTGTAACTTTTAATTTAAAGTGAGGGGGATGTTAGGTTTAGGGGTTAATAATTTAATTTAGTGTTTTGCGATGTGGGGAGCTGACGGTTTAGGGGTTAATATGTTTAGTTTATTACTAAGGATGTGGGGGGCTGGCGGTTTAGGGGTTATTTGTTTTAGTTTATTAGTTGCGATTTTTGGGGTCTGGTGGTTTAATACTTTATTATAGTGTTTGCAATGTGGGGGGGCAGCGGTTTAGGGGTTAATAGGTTTATTATAGTAGTAGTGATGTGGGTGTGCGGTGGATTAGGGGTTAATAGGTTTATTTATTAATTGCGATGTGGGGGGCCGGCAGTTAGGGGTTAATAGGTTTATTTAGTGTTGGCGATGTTGAGGAGTGGAGGATTAGGGGTTAATTACTTTATTTAGCATTGGCGATGTTGGGGAGCGGTGGATTAGGGGGTTAATAACTTTATTTATTTTCTTAACATTTGGAGCATGTTCATATACAATTTTCTTAAATCTGGCATAAGTAGCTCTTAGTGACACATTTTACAAAAAAATTAGATCACGACTCACTAAAATTCGGGCACCCCTGCACGACTAGGAACTAGCTGAACACATCTGCTGAGCCAATTAATAAAAAGCATATGTAAGTGGTCACCAATCACTGGCTAGCTCCCAGTAGTGCATTGTTGCTACTAAGCCTATTTCAAGATACCAAGATATTCTAGATTACAAAAGTAAATTAAAAAGTTTCTTGAAATTGCATGCTCTGTCGGAATCATAAAAGTTCAATTTTGATTTCTATGGCCCTTTAAAAATTGCATTTACATAGTCAATGGTGTTGGATTAACATAAGAGCAACAATTTCACTAATGTATTACTGATTAGTATATATATATATATAGTGTTTTGTGTCTCCAATCTAACCATACAAGCTGGTTATAAAAAGAAATGAACTCTGAGCACTGATTTTACATACTAGTCATATAAGAGATTGATATGTGCATGATCGAAAAATTCGTTTAGGTTCGGATCGATTCTGAGGTTTTCGAATTTCGTTTCGGATCGATTCGAATTCGGAAAACTTCGAATTAATTTGTTTCGGATTCGTTTCAGATTCATTTGGATTCGAAAAAAATTTGTCTGGATTCGGTTCGGTTCGGAAATTCGTAATTTCGGTATGTGTGCTGTGTATTAGACTAGTATTATGTACTGTATATTAGGTGTAACCCATAGCTGAGTGATATAACCTAATATACTGTACAATACTAGTGTAATCCATGTACATCCAAATTTACTGAATAAATCCGAACTAATTTGGATTTATTCAGTAAATTCGGCAGTATTTTAATTCGGAAATTCGGTTCGATCCGAATCTCCGAATTTGCCGAATTTTCCAAATTTCCGAATCGAACCGAACCGAATTGCACATGTCTAAGAGACCAAAAGGGAGGAACAATAAGCATGAACAGTATTTACTTTGATGACAGTGTCATCCATAATGGATTGCAAGTAGATAATATGAGCCCTACAGGAAGCAATATATATTTTCTAATTCCTGAATTCCAGGCCGACACAAAAGTTACCAGTATGTTGAAGACTATGAAACCATTAGGTAACAAATCCATATCATTGACTGTGTATTGAGAGTTGAAAACACTAAGAATAATTTTAGAAAGCTATATGGTTTTGATGGAAGAGATGCTCCAATTTATCTGCACCATCATCATCTTGTTGCTCTTTAACCTGTTGCCAATAGACTGAAGGGAAATGCAGGAACAAAAATGTATTGTTGACTAAAAAACTTCATAAGCTGGACACCAGTCACAAGTGCTTGGGATCTCAAACAGCTAATTTCACCAGGAACCACTAGATGCAAAGTGCACAGACCAAAAATTAGATTCAGACAGATCATTCATCAAAGAAAAATATAATTATTTAATTTAGTCCAAGATGGAGGTGTTCTGTTCAGCCAAAACCTGACAACATTATTCATTCATTAAAGAAAATTAATTTACCCCTCATTTCTTCTGGGAAATGTATTAAAGGTAGCAGAGGAACTTCAGGACAGCATCCTAAACTTATATTTAGTTAAAGTAGTAGCTAGTGCTATAAGCTAGCAGCTTATTTTTTTTAATGGGGCCAGGATGTCCTTTCTTTCTGGGTGACACAGGAATCAAATCAATCCACTGACCTAACAAGGTCATTGCTTGATCGCTATTGAATATTGAAAAACTGTACATTTTATTGCATTCATCCAGATCCAGAATGCACATGTTTAGAAAACATTACTTGCCCATCTTGAAGAAAATGTTCTTTTCACTCTCAAACCATGTATGAGGTATTGTTACCAAAACAACGGATTGTAGGCTTGTGCAGCCAAAAATTTTTAATTTAGGACAACATTTTCGTTGGCTGCACTGAATTTTAGTTAAACATTTACAAATAAATGTAAATGTTCAAAGCTACAGGTGAACTTGTTATACTTACCTTTTGCATGCTGCAGAGCGCACTAACCCAATCCTCTTCTTGACAGAACCTCAGCCGCACTAACAGCAGGCTTAACATGCTCAGCTCCAAGTACCTTACTTTAGTGCAGGTCCTAGGAGCCAACTGCGCTAAGCCTCCTGTAAATGTGGCTCTGACAAGAAGACGATCGGGTCAGCATGCAAAAGGTAAGTATTAAAGGGACAGTCTGGTCAAAATTAAAGTTTCAAGATTTAGATAGGGCATGTAAGTTTAAACAACCAATTTACTTTTATCATCAAATTTGCTTTGTTCTCTTGGTATTCTTTGTTTAAAGCTAAACCAAGGTAGGCTGATATGCTCATTTCTAAGCCCTTGAAGGCCACCTCATATCTTAGTGCATTTTTACAGTTTGTTTACAGCTAGACAGCGCTAGTTCATGTGTACCATATAGATAACATTGTGCTCAATCCTGTGGAGTTACCCAGGAGTCAGCACTGACTGGCTAAAATGCAACTCTTTCAAAAGAACTGAAATGAAGGGGCAGTTTGCAAAGACATTCATGTTACATGAGCTTCTTTGGATTTTACCTTTTCCTCTGTGATTACAAATAAAAGTTAAGTTTTATACTGTGGAGCCGACTTTCGTTTTGTGTATAGATATAAGGTAATCACAGAGGTACAAAGTGTTAGTGTATTAATATAACTGTGTTGGTTATGCAAAACTGGGGAATGGTTAATAAAGGTAGTATCTATCTTTTTAAACAATAACAATTCTGGAGTAGACTGCCCCTTTAACGTTTAAATATATCAAAGTAAATGAATGAATACTGACGAATTTCATCAGAAATTATTTGTCTTCTTTCACTTTCATTGGTGCATTCATTTAGTCAAAACAAAAATGGATATATATTTTTCGCTATGAATGTGTATTTTCTACAGTAGTAAAGCAACTCCAAATATAGCTTTCAATATAGGCATAGGACTCTATTTATGAGGCAGCGTTTCAGGCTCATAATGGGCAAGATTACATATACGGCGCAGGCTTCAGCGCAAGCGTTACAACCCGCACCGCCCGTAATTTGACCTTGCATATCGGGGTATACAATAAACCCCGCCGGCAGTTCATAAAGTGCCGTAAGTCGGATATACTAGCAATGTCCAGAAATGAGCGTAATTACAAATTTCTGGAGTCACCAGTGACTTACAGCACTTTAGATACTGCCGGAGCCTAAGAAAATAAAAAAAAACATAAAATCTCCCGTTAAAGTCTAACACCACTCCCAAAAATAAACCTGACACGTAAAACCCCTATATCTGCCATCAAACCCACATCGGAACTATTAAAAGTATTAAACCGTCCCCCCCCCCACAACGCAATATGCCTAACTAAACTATCAACCCCTAAACTAAAGTATTAACCTCTAAATCCGCCATCAAACCCACACCGCAAGTAATAACTAGAGTATTAACCCCTAAATCCGCCCACCCCAACATTGCAAACTACCTATTAAAACTATTAACCCCTAATTCGTCAATAACCCACAACGCAAACTATCTTTAAAAAGTATTAACCCCTACACCGCCAAATTCCACAACACAATAAACCTATTAGGGGAGTGAAACAGGTAATTCAGATATGTGAAGGTAAAAATTTAAGGCTTCAATCTTTTGAGATGCTGTCTCGACAATATAATCTCCCTGGGTCTAGCTTCTATGCCTATTTACAGGTCAGACATTGGGTAGATAAATTGAGGCAGGATACGGGCCTGGAAATAGATACTAAGGAATTAAAAATAATAATAAGAGAATATCAGGAGGGGGTAAACACTATTTCCCGAACTTACGATGCTATTCTGAAATTTGGGGGGAAAAAAATATGTCAGATATATCAATAAAGTGGTCCAAAGAAAAGATTAGTGTAGAAAGTGAGACAATTTCCCAGAGTATAGCTCTCACATCTGGAGCAACGATTATGCATAGTCGGAAAGAATCTGATATGAAAATGTTAAACAGGGCGTATCTAACACTAGCCAGATTAGCGAAATGGAGCCAGAATAAAAAGAAATGTCCTAAATGTTGTTTTGAAAAGGCAGACATAGTACACTGTTTTTGGGCGTTCCCAAAAATATATCAATTTTGGCAGAAAATAAATTTTTGGGGCAGCAAGATAATGGGGATAAAATTTAAATTGAATCAGCATCAGATATTCTTTCTATGTAAATATACTATAGTGCTCCCTAATAATAGATTTATTAATTTACTCATATTGATTGGGAGGAATCTAATTCTAAAAAACTGGAGAGGACAGAAAGCCCCCAGATTCACAGATTTTCTTAAAGAGGTGCAATATTAAATGGTGGTCGAACAATTTAATTCAAGAAATATTAACTCCAAACAGATTGTTAGATTCTTCAATAAATGGAAAAATTATATTAGTTCACTCCCTTTGGAGATGCAGAGACAGGCGGTCTTTTATTTTAAAGCCTCTACCTGGGTCCATCAACAAATAGAGAAGGGGACACTCCCTAGACTATGGTTTTCAGAGGAACACGCCTTGTAAGAGAAGAAAAGGGAAAGGAAGGTTTTTGTTTTTTTTCTCCCCTCCTTCTCTTCTTCAGCCACCCCCCCTGAAGAAGGGAAAAAAGAAATACCCTAGAAATTTTAGTATGTAACAGTTCGATATATGACATGTCTGCCTACTTAGTAGTGAACATAGTAAATAAATAACGGGTCTTCTTTGGCCTAAATAAAAGTTAAGTTTACATTTAAAGATAAGTAGATGCCATATCATGGTTTTGAAATCATATCTGTATGTATATTAATGGATAATGAGGGTTTAGATATAAGTAAGTTGGTATAATAAAATTCATAAGTACTATCTTTTAGTTAATAAGAGTTAGAGAGTTGAAAGTAAATATAGTAAGTGAGGCCTATTAATGAAATTAAAATGTCATTGGCACCAGAAGATAAATAGATGTCATACAACGAAATTGATATTTATGTTTTGTTTTTTTGCGATATGGGACAAAAGGGAATGAAGGTGTTTAGATTGGACCTAGTTGGAATAAAAAGATTCCACATAGAGATTGATTAGCCTTTAAAGTTAGAAATATACCTCAAATTTAGAAACCCCCTCTATTATAGAATGTGTAGCATAACATTAAATCTTAAAGGGAGTTTCAGAAACTGAGAACAACTCTGTCAATTGACGGAGATCAAAAACAGAAGTATTTATCACAATATAAAGGTATTTAACAGAAGATTAAGATGGATTAACTGTGTGATAATTTGTCTTTTTTTCTGTTTTCTTCTCCTTTTTTCCTCTGTATATATTGTTTTTGTTTTTACGACCATGGCCAGCTATAGAATGTATATCTGACATAAGGATATGTTTACAAAACCAATGTAACAAGATTTTTGTTTAAAAAAAAAAACTATTAAAGTATTAACCCCTAAGCCGCCAAAGCCCACAACGCAAATAAATAATGCCCCCTAACCTAACACCCCCTAACCAAACACCCCCTAACCTAACACCCACTAAATAAATCCAAATTACAGAATACTAAAGTTACTAACTATTAAAATAAAAAACCTAACACTACTTTAAAAATACAAAAAAATAAAAGGACAGTCTAGTCAAAATGAAAAGGCTGGTGTAGACTGTCCCTTTAAGCTACAATTACAGAAAATAAAAAAAATCTAAGATTACAGAAAATAAAAAAACAAAATCATCAAATTTAAAAAAAAATATACCTAATCCCTATGAAAATAAAAAAGCCCCCCAAAATAAAAACATCCCCTAATCTAAGAATAAACTACCAGTAGCCCTTAAAATGGATTTTTTTGCAGGGCATTTCCCCAAGATAAACAGCTATTTTACAGTAAAAATACACAAAGTCCCCAATAACATTAAAACCCCCCACCCACTAAACCCCCCAAATAAACCTAAACTACCCATTGCCCTGAAAAGGGCATTTGTTTGGGCATTACCCTTAAAATGGCATTTAGCTCTTTTACAAAATGCCCACCCTAATCTAAAAATTCTATTGGCTGATTTGAATAGCCAATAGAATTTCAGTTGCTCTCATCCTATTGGCTGATTTGAAAAGCCAATAGGATTTAAATAGCTCTCATCCTATTGGCTGATTTGCATTTGAAGAATTAAATCAGCCAATAGGAATTCAAGTGATGCCACTTTAATTGCGTACCTTGAATTCACTATCCAGTGTACGGCGGCGATCATTTAAAGAGGATCCTCCATGCTCCATGGCTCCGCGATCGCCGGTCTTCAGTTTCAGGGTCATCGGTCTTCAGGGTCGTCGGTCTTCAAGAAAGAAGAGGTCGCCGCTTGAAAGAAGACTTCACCACATGGGACAGGACCTTCTCCACCGGTCTTCAGGAACGGTGAGTACCAACCTGGGGGTTAGATTTAGGTTTTTTGTTTTTTTTCATTTTTTATTTAGATTAGGGTGGGCATTTTGTAAAAGAGCTAAATGCCCTTTTAAGGGCAATGCCCAAACAAATGGACTTTTCAGGGCAATGGGTAGTTTAGGTTTTTTAGTGTTAGGTTTTTATTTTGGGGGGTTTGGTGGGTGGGGTGGTTTTACTGTTAGGGGGGACTTTGTGTATATTGACTGTAAAAGAGCTGTTTATCTTATGGCAATGCCCTGCAAAAAAAACTTTTAAGGGCTACTGGTAGTTTATTCTTAGATTAGGGGGGCTTTTTTATTTTCATAGGGATTAGGTATTATTTTTTTAAAAAAATAATAATTTAGTTTTTTATTTTCTGTAATTGTAGCTTAAAGGGACAGTCTACACCAGAATTTTAATTTTGACTAGACTGTCCCTTTAATTTATTCTTAGTTTTTTTATTTTAATAGTTTGTAACTTAAGTGTTTTGTAATTTAGGTAATTTGGGTTCATCTAGGGGGTGTTGGTTAGGGGGCTTAGTAATTTAATTATTTATTTGCGTTGTGGGCTTTGGTGGTTTAGGGGTTAATTTTTTATTTTAATAGTTTGTACCTTTCGTATTTTGTAATTTAGGTAATTTGGGTTCATTTAGGGGGTGTTAGGTTAGGGGGCTTAGTAATTTAATTATTTATTTGCGTTGTGGGCTTTGGCGGTTTATGGGTTAATACATTAATAGGTTTATTGCATTGTGGGCTTAGGCTGTTTATGGGGTTAATACTTTAATAGGTGTATTGCATTGTGGGCTTTGGCGGTTTAAGGGTTAATACTTTAATAGGTTTATTGTGTTGTGGGCTTTGGCAGATTATGGGGTTAATACTTTCATTAGGTAGTTTGTGATGTTGGGGTTGGCGGATATAGGGGTTAATAAAAGTTATTGCAGTGGGGGGTTGCGGTTGACAGCTAGATAGATATTGCGCATGCATTAGGTGTTTATTTTTGCAGGCAGTTTCGGGATTTAAAGTGCTCCCATACTCAGCGCAAGGCCTGTTACAGGTGCCTTTGTGTGGCGAGGTGAAAATGGAGTAAGATTTCTCAATTTTCGCCATGTAAGTCCTTGCGCTGAATATTGGATACCGATTTGCGACGCGGTCCCATGTTAGCTTATGGGAGTAAAAATTGCGGGCGACTGGTGAAATATACGTGCCGCATTTATATGCGGTGCTGTATATTGGATACCAAAACCACACAAAAAACGGTGTCGCTGGCTTTTGCGGGCGACGCCGCATATGTAATGGGGCCCCAGACTGCTGCTCCTTAACCTCTCTGCCAGCTTTTAGGTGGTGGATTGAAATCATCCCAATCGGATCGGCTGAATGGCCCCCAGTGAGTAGGGGATGGCATTACACTTAGTAACCCCTAATCTGCCGCTCCGGACATCGTCGCCACTATAATAAACATATTAACCCCTAAACCACCGCAATCCTGCATCGCAAACACTAGTTAGATATTATTAACCCCTAATCTGCTACCCCTAACATCGCCACCACCTACCTACATTTATTAACCCCTAATCTGCCGCCTCCAACGTCGCTGCCACTATACTAAATTGATTAACCCCTAAACCTAAGTCTAACCTTAACCCTAACACCCCCTAACTTAAATTTAATTTAAATAAATCTAAATAAAACCTACTATTATTTACTAAATTATTCCTATTTAAAATTAAATACTTACCTGTAAAATAAACCCTAAGCTTGCTACAATATAACTAATAGTTACATTGTAGCTAGCTTAGGGTTTATTTTTATTTTACAGGCAAGTTTGTATTTATTTTAACTAGATAGAATAGTTACTAAATAGTTATTAACTATTTACTAACTACCTAGTTAAAATAAATAAAAATTTACCTGTAAAATAAAACCTAACCTGCCTTACAGTACAACCTAACATTATACTACAATTAAATAAATTAAATTAATTAAATACAATTACCTAAATTACCAAAAAAAAATATTAGATATTTAAACTAATTACACCTAATCTAATAGCCCTATCAAAATAAAAAAGCCCACTCAAAATAAAAAAAACCTAGCCTAAACTAAACTACCAATAGCCCTTAAAAGGGCCTTTTGCGGGGCATTGCCCCAAAGAAATCAGCTCTTTTACCTGTAAAAAAAAATACAAACAACCCCCCCAACAGTAAAACCCACCACCCACACAACCAACCCCCCAAATAAAATCCTACCTAAAAAAACCTAAGCTCCCCATTGCCCTGAAAAGGGCATTTGTATGGGCATTGCCCTTAAAAGAGCATTTAACTCTATTGCTGCCCACACCCTAATCTAAAACTAAAACCCACCCAATAAACCCTTAAAAAAAAACTAACACTAACCCCCAAAGATTCACTTACAGTTTTGAAGAATGTACATCCATCCTAAACGAAGCCGGGAGAAGTCCTCAGCGAAGCATCAAGAAGTCCTCAACAAAGCCGGGAGAAGTCTTCATCCAAGCCCGCAGAAGTGGTCCTCCAGATGGGCAGAAGCCTTCATCCAGATGGCATCTTCTATCTTCATCCATCCGGCGAGGAGCGGGTTCCATCTTCAAGACATCCGGCGCAGAGCATCCTTTTCTTCCGACGACTAACGACAAATGAAGGTTTCTTTAAATGACGTCATCCAAGATGGCATTCCTTTAATTCCGATTGGCTGATAGAATTCTATCAGCCAATCGGAATTAAAGGTGAAAAAATTCTATTGGCTGATACAATCAGCCAATAGGATTTAACTTCAATCCTATTGGCTGATCCGATCAGCCAATAGGATTGAGCTTGCATTCTATTTGCTGATTGGAACAACCAATAGAATGCAAGCTAATCCTATTGGCTGATTGCATCAGCCAATAGGATTTTTTCACCTTTAATTCCGATTGGCTGATAGAATTCTATCAGCCAATCGGAATTGAAGGGACGCCATCTTGGATGATGTCATTTAAAGGAACCTTCATTTGTCGTTAGTCGTCGGAAAAAGAGGATGCTCCGCGCCGGATGTCTTGAAGATGGACTCGCTCCTCGCCAGATGGATGAAGATAGAAGATGCCGTCTGGATGAAGACTTCTGCCGTCTGGAGGGCCACTTCTGCCGGCTTCGTTGAGGACTTCTTGCCGCTTCGCTGAAGACTTCTCCCGGCTTCGTTTAGGATGGATGTTCGGTCTTCAAAACTGTAAGTGGATCTTCGGGGATTAGTGTTAGGTTTTTTAAGGGTTTATTGGGTGGGTTTTAGTTTTAGATTAGGGTTTGGGCAGCAATAGAGCTAAATGCCCTTTTAATGGCAATGCCCATCCAAATGTCCTTTTCAGGGCAATGTGGAGCTTAGGTTTTTTAGTTAGGATTTTATTTGGGGGGTTGGTTGTGTGGGTGTGGGTTTGACTGTTGGGGGGGTTGTTTGTATTTTGTTTTACAGGTAAAATAGTTGATTTCTTTGGGGCAATGCCCCGCTAAAGGCCCTTTTAAGGGCTATTGGTAGTTTAGTTTAGGCTAGGTTTTTTTATTTTGGGTGGGCTTTTTATTTTGATAGGGCTATTAGATTAGGTGTAATTAGTTTAAATATCTGATAATTTGTTTTTTTTTATTTTGTGTAATTTAGTGGGGGTTTTTTTTTTGGTAATTTAGGTAATTGTATTTAATTCATTTAATTTATTTAATTGTAGTGTAATGTTAGGTTGTAGTGTAAGGCAGGTTAGGTTTTATTTTACAGGTTAATTTGTATTTATTTTAACTAGGTAGTTAGTAAATAGTTAATAAATATTTAGTAACTATTCTGCCTAGTTAAAATAAATACAAACTTGCCTGTAAAATAAAAATAAACCATAAGCTAGCTACAATGTAACTATTAGCTATATTATAGCAAGCTTAGGGTTTATTTTACAGGTATTTAGTTTTAAATAGGAATTATTTAGTTAATGATAGTTTAGATTTATTTTAATTATATTTAAGTTAGGGGGTGTTAGGGTTAGGGTTAGACTAGGTTTAGGGGTTAATAAATTTAGTATAGTGGCAGCGACGTTGGGGACGGCAGATTAGGGGTTAATAAATGTAGGTAGGTGGCGACGATGTTGGGGAGGCAGATTAGGGGTTAATAATATTTAACTAGTGTTTGCGAGGCGGGAGTGCGGCGGTTTAGGGGTTAATATGTTTATTATAGTGGCGGCGATGTCCAGAGTGGCAGATTAGGGGTTAATAATTTTATTTTAGTGTTTGCGATGCGGGAGGGCCTCGGTTTAAGGGTTAATAGGTAGTTTATGGGTGTTAGTGTACATTTTAGCACTTTAGTTATGAGTTTTATGCTACAGCTTTGTAGCGTAAAACTCATAACTACTGACTTTAGATTGCGTTACGAATCTTGCGTGATAGGATGTACCGCTCACTTTTTGGCCTCCCAGAAAAAGCTTGTAATAATGGCGCTATGAAAGTCCCATTGAAAAAAGACTTTACGCAAATTGCGTAAGTTAATTTGTGTTAAGGCCAAAAAAGTGTGCAGGACAGCTGTACCTACAAGACTCGTAATAGCAGCGGTAGTGAAAAAGCAGCGTTATAACCCATAACGCTGCTTTTTTCCTCATAACGCAAAACTCATAATCTAGCCATTTATTAATTAGTTTTGTTCAAACAATTTATTTAGTAAAGTAGGCTTTCAGTTATAATGTTAAATATATTTTCTCTGCTAACAAAGCTGCAGGTATAATTTTTTTGTGTGTGTGTGTATGTGTTTTTGCTTTTCGAAATGTTTGAAAATAAAAATGAATACCATATTACAAATGTATATTTAGCATGAAAATCTGTTAGCAGGTAAAAACAATATTTAATGGTAAAAGGTCACATAAGGAAAGTGCAAATAATATTCATTATCTCTTGCTCTCTTGCTGTAACTAATATTGTTGTTTACCATTATACACAATGACCTTTTAAATATCATTTTACGTTTTTAAATATCCAGGAAGGCTCTGAAGCCATGTATTAATTTATTAATCAAGGGCATACAAGTTGTCTGAACCTATGGCCTCATATTTATTTACTTGAATAATGTAATGTTTTCTAAGTAGTTATATTTGAAACATTTTTCTTCCCATATCTTATCTATGCATTGAAATAATATACATGCAAGTAATGTCTAAATTATAAATATACATGTTCCTGTCAATAATTTTACAAACGAATATTAGCAATTCTGTTAATTATAGTTACGTTGCCAATTATGGTGTTTTGTTTACGAACACATAAAGTTAAAGGGACATAATACCGATTTGCTAAATCGCTTCAAAGTGATGCAGTATAACTGTAAAAAGCTGACAAGAAAATATCACCTGAGCACCTCTGTGTAAAAAAGGAAGATATTTTACCGCTTGTCTTTAATTTACAACAGTAAGTGCTCTGTGAACATTTATTCTTAACCACTTCATGGCCACCAGACATCGATAAATGCCGACAGCATATGCTGTTGGCATTTATCAATGCACAAGCAATCATTATGCAATACCGCCCCCTGCAGGGTGTCAATCAACCCGATCATATGTGATCGGGCAGATTGATGTCCACAGCCTCAGAGGTGGCGGACAAGTTAAGGAGCATTAATGGCTATTCGGCCCTTAATAAATCGGCCCCTATATCTGCATACCTTCCGAAGTGAGGCATGCAGCTTCACCGCCATTGTCAAAATTGAACTATTAAACCTCTTAAAACCGCGCGGTGTACAGGGTACGTCGGTCGTTATGGGGTTAAGCTACAGTCAGCTCGATGTTGGTAAAAAAAAAAAGCAACAGCCAATCAGCTTCATCAGTGCTGATGTCACACTTTACTTTATTGTGATATTATGAGAGTACATACTAAACTGAGGAGGGAAATAACATGACTGTACTGCACATGCCAGATGCATGTTCCCATGCAAGTCCTGGGACTAGCATCCGGATTGGCTCCTTAAAGTTTATCACGGCTCTTTGCTCACAAATCGGAAATAGTGTGTGTTTTTCAGGTTGAAAATAAATGTGGTTGCTTGAACGCAATTGAATTAAACACGTGATAATGCAACTTCAGAGCTCTGGTTATCTGTTATGCTCGACTAAAAACCCTTCAAAATTATATTTAAAAGTACAGTTGCACTCATAATAGCACTATCTAATAATTATTTAAAAAATGCATGGGATTAGAAAACAAATAAAAGTTAGAAAAAAAATAAAAGGTGTGCAAAGGGCTTTAACAAAGAGATGCATACATATACATGTCTAAATATATATATATATATATATATATATATATATATATATATGTAAAGATATATGTATATATGTGTGCATATATGTATTTATATATTTATATGCGTATTTATGTATTTACAGGCATATATACACATATAAACACAAACACATATGGATACATATATATATATAGTGTTAACAATCAGCCCCATAAGTGGAAGAAAAACGCTTCACTCTCCGGTCTGCAAACGATAAAAGGCTTTAATCCATCTTTGTTAGACAATCAGTAAAACATCCCAAACATTTTGGGATGTTTTACTGATTGTCTAACAAGGATGGATTAAAGCCTTTTATCGTTTGCAAAGACCGGTATATATATATATATATATATATATATATATATATATATATATATATATATATATATACAGTATATAAGTGCATTGGAGCCTTTTGCAATCAAGCAGAAAACATATAATATCATATTTATGCAATATTCATATTTAATAGTGTTTAATAACTATGTATTTATTGTAAATATTTCTCATTCCAATGTTTTTCACATAGGGGAGTATGTTCTAAGTACTTTTAAATATATATATATGTGTGTGTGTGTGTATATAACTAATACCTATACCTATATATATATATATATATATTTATTCATCAAAATATATAGTTTTAGATATATATTTTACCAAAAAAACATTAGAAATATATATACTGTATAGTACTATTTCAGAATAAATAGAACATATTCTGCTATATGAAGTATATTGGATTGTGAAATATTAATATTTCATTTCGGGTTAGCGTCAGGTTTTTTCCACTTTTTGTGCTCCATTGAAGTCTCTGGGGGAATCTGTTAATGAGGTTACGATATCATAATTTCGGCTTTTTTACGCACATCCAGTTAGCGCATGTGTGAAAACTTACTTTCAACTTGTAATACGCGCTCTAACCAAATTGCATAAAAAGCTTACTTCTATCTGAGTTTGCACAAGATTAGGAGCTATGAATATCTACTCATAATGTAGCCCTAAAAGAGTTACTGAGGAAATTTTGATGTAAAAAAATCTTCCTTTTTTACACAGAGATGGTATGGTGATATTTTCTTGTCAGCTTTTAACAGATCCGCTACATCACTTTAAAGTATTTCAACATTTGGGTAACAAGTTCTTGAATGGCATTTATACAAGTTTAAAATATTTTCGCTTTAAAAAAAATTTAAATAAGGAAATTATCTTAAAATTGAAATCAATTACTGTGTATATGAACTATGACTCGAAATCAATAAAGGACCATTAAGTATAATACTAGAACAGTTGCACCAAAGGCATACTAAAAAAACAATACAATATCACAATTTCAAAACAGCAGTAGATTTTAAAATGTCCTTTCATTTCCCTGCCCCATGTATCAAACATACGTATAGATATGTATTTTACATGAACAGTATCAAATTTATATAGAACCATATCTTTAATAATAAAAGGTACATTATTTTCTATGTGAAGAACATAAGAATGTAAAATATGCGTTTTGTGCATTGAGTTTCGTGATTTAGGTTTTAACATGGTCGGGTTAGCGCACATGAAAACTTAAAGGAATAGTCTAGTCAAAATTAAACTTTCATGATTCAGATAGAGCATGCAATTTTAAACAACTTTCTAATTTACTCCTATTATCAAGGTTAGGAGCCGGCCCATTTTTGGTTCAGGACCTTGGTAGCATTTGCTGATTGGTGGGTACATTTAGACACCAATCAGAAAGTGCTACCCAGGTTCTGAACCAAATATGGGCCGGGTCCTAAGCTTACATTTTTGCTTTTTCATATATAGATACCAAGAGAACGAAGAAAAATTGATAATAGGAGTAAATTAGAAAGTTGCTTAAAATTGCATTCTCTATCTGAATCATGAAAGTTTAATTTTGACTAGACTATTCCTTTAATAACCTTAAGGTGCGTTATTGAAATATTAAACATTAAAAAAAATTATAAAAACTATATATACGGTATATATATATATATATATATATATATATATATAATATATATATATATATATATATATATTTTACAGTACATAAAATATATGAGTGTAACAGTACTTTTAAAGGTATTTTTGATGGTTTTTGGACAACTTTTTTGTCTCACATAACAGTTAACCAGACCTCTGAAATTGCGCTAACCTGATGTGCTTTAAATTTGATTGTTTTCAAGCGAATGCGTTTACTTTCAACTCATTATACAAGTGCGCAAAGAGCTGTGAAATACACTTTATCGATCACAAGCAACAGTTAGCACTCAACTCATAATCTTGCCTGTAACTGTTTAAATTAACACCAGCAAAAGGCTTATATACTGTAAAATAAAAATCCACAAATATAATGATGATACACCCTTCCATTTAATGAAGTCTGACACATTTATTAATTTATAGCTAAATTACAAGGGGAGCGCTAATTGATAAGGTGCACATTAACTAGCCAGCCATTAAAAGTTATTAGCGAATAAAAAAATTAACCAGAGGTCAGACCTCTGGTTAATTTTTTAAATGTCCCCCAGTTGCCCCAAAAATAACACGAGGACCCCCTTTTTTTTAATGTTGCATAAAAAAAAACTGCATTAAGCAGTTTTTGGGAGCTAAAGTGGGCAGCTGAGGGTGGGGTTTAGAAAAAAAATTGTGCTGAAAAGTGCCTTTACATTGCGGTTTATGGGGACTGTGTGTTCCCAGTAAATATATATATTTATATGTATACACTTTTTGGGTCACCAGCTCCTACTGAGCATGTGCAAGAATTCACAGAATATACGTATATGCATTTGTGATTGGCTTGTGACTGTCACATGATACAAGTGGAGTGGAAATATACATAACTTTGAAATTTGTCAGAAAAAAATCTATTACTCATTTGAAATTCAGACTTAGTGCTATTGCATTGTCTTTTTATCATGCATTTGTTGATTATGCAAATATACTGTATTCACTGGTCCTTTAATGCTATGGACCCCCAACACTTTGGCCCTGGTGCAACTGCACCTGCTGTAGTTCCGCCCCTGCAGCAACGCACTACTGGTGACTGCACATATATGCCCTTTGTCATAACTTATTTAGGGCTAGATTACGAGTGTCAAGCTAAATGTATCTTTTGCGCGATAAGAAGTATTTCTCAGCTTTTTGCATGAGACAGAAATAGCACGTGTATTACGAGTTGAAAGTAAACACGTTCGTTTGAGTGCAATAGAATTTAACGTGTGCTGGCTTACCGCAACTTCGGAGCTCTGGTTAACTGTTACGTGAGAGATCAAGTTGCACAAAACACACCAAACATACATTTAACTATACAGTTACGCTCATATAAACACGGATAAAAAATTATTTAAAAAAATATTGCATTCAAAAGTTATTAGGGCTCAAAGATATGAGGTCTCAGGTGTTAGAAAAGAAAAAAATGCTGCAAAGGGTTTAATATAATGATACATACATACACATGTCTAAATATTTATTTGTATATATATATATATATATATATATATATATATATATATATATGTGTGTGTGTGTGTGTGTGTGTGTGTGTGTGTGTGTGTGTACATAATATTATTTATAGGGACAGTCTACTCCAGAATTTTTATTGTTTAAAAAGATAGATAATCCTTTTATTTCCAATTCCCCATTTTTGCTTAACAAGGCTGTATTAATATACTTTTTACCTCTGTGATAACCTTGTATCTAAGCCTCTGTAGACTTCCCCCTTATCTCAGCCAATCAGTGCTGACTCCAAAATAAACTCCATGTGAGTGAGTACAATGTTATATTTAGGGTACACATGAACTGTGAAAAACTGTCATAATAAGTGGCAGTCTTCAAGGGCTTAGAAATTAACGTATTAGTATGAGCCTACCTAGGTTTAGCTTTCATCAAAGAACACCAAGAGAACAAAGCAAAATTGATGATAAAAATAAATTGGAAAGTTGTTTACAATTGCATGCCCTATCTGATTCTTAAAAAGTTTGTTTGACCAGAAAGTATCTGATATATCTACATAAAAATATATATTTAATAACAAAAAAGTACATTATTTTCTAGAGATGTGCATTAGTTTTTAAACTATTGCACATTAGTCACGAAAATCAAATTTTCAGCAATATGAAAATCCGAATGAATGCACCAACGAAAATAAAGAAAACTAAAAAATACTGCAGAACACCATTAGTATTCATTTGTTTCCTTTATTTACTGGAGAGCACATTAAGGTAAGTATTGAAGCTACAGGTGAACTTTCACCCTGTAGCTTTGAAACATTTACATTTGTTTTAACGAAAACAAATGTAAATGTTTAATGTTTTATTCGATTTTCATTTATTTTTAATTGAAAAGAAAACAGAAAAGTGCAGTCAACTAATATTCGGGGAAACAAATTTTCCTGAATATTCGGAACGAAAATTTAGTCCAAAACTAAATTCTCTTCCCTGCATGTGTCTTTTGTTTCTATGTAAAGAGCATAGGAATGTAAAACATGGGTAACGTGCATCTGGGTTCTATGGATTATTTAGAAAAATTTACAATATGTATAATATTTTTAAATAATTTTTATTAATTTTATGGTTAGCATTTTTTCATGTGCACTAACCTGACTGCATTAGTCCTAAATTGCTAACCAGATGCGCATTACGCATATTTTACATTCCTATGTTCTTCACATAGAATATAATAATTTTTAAGTTTATTTTTTCCTTTTATTGAAGTTACAGTGAATAGCTTTACAAGCATAATAAAACACAATGGCCCCTAGTTATCAAGCCGTCAACCTCAAATACGCTGGAATTCCGCAGCATATTTGTGGCGAGGCTGATTCGCCTTAGTTATCAAGCCCTAGACACCGGCAAAAGTAGAATTTTGTGACGTAAGCTTCGATCCGCCGGACTCAGTCTGACACAGATCGATGCTTACGTCACTACAGATGTTCCGCACACAAGTTCGGAACAATCTGACTACTTTTGCTAGTTATCAAAAAACTAACAGGTACGCTCGGCACTTTCCCTGGAGGCGGCGGATCCCATAGGAATCAATGGGAGTCTGACAATAGCGAAAGTTCATGTTCGCTGCTGCCAGACATCCCATTGATTCCTATGGGAGATGTCTACACCTAACACCCTAACATGTACCCCGAGTCTAAACACCCCTAATCTGTCCCCACTACACCGCCGCAACTAAATAAAGTGTTTACCCCCTAAACCGCCGCTCCCGGAGCCCACCGCAAGCTATAATAAATATGTTAACCCCTAAACCGCCACTCACTGTCCCCGCCGCAACTATAATATATGTATGAACCCCTAAACCGCCGCTCCCGGACCCCGCCGCCACCTACATTATACCTATAAACCCCTATCCTGACCCCCCTACACCGCCGCCACTATAATAAATTTATTAACCCCTATCCTGCCCCCCCTACACCGTTGTCACCTATAATAAATGTATTAACCCCTATCCTGCCCCCCCTACACCGCTGCCACTGTAATAAAATTATTAACCCCTAAACCTAAGTCTAACACTAACCCTAACACCCCCCTAACTTAAATATTAATTAAATAAATCTAAATAATATTTCTCTTATTAACTAAATTAATCCTATTTAAAACTAAATACTTACCTTTAAATTAAACCCTAATATAGCTACAATATAAATAATAATTATATTGTAGCTATCTTAGGATTTATTTTTATTTTACAGGTAACTTTCAATTTATTTTAACTAGGTACAATAGCTATTAAATAGTTAATAACTATTTAATAGCTACCTAGTTAAAATAAAGAGAAATTTACCTGTAAAATAAAAACTAACCTAAGTTACAATTACACCTAACACTACACTATCATTAAATAAATTATTCCTATTTAAAACTAAATACTTACCTGTAAAATAAACCCTAAGATAGCTACAATGTAATTAATAATTTTAGCTATTTTAGGATTTATATTTATTTTACAGGTAACTTTGTATTTATTTTAGCTAGTTAGAATAGTTATTAAATAGTTATTAACTATTTAATAACTACCTAGCTAAAAGAAATACAAAATTACCTGTAAAATAAATCCTAACTTAAGTTACAATTAAACCTAACACTACACTATCATTAAATTAATTAAATAAATTACTTACAAATAACTACAATTAAATTAAATAAACTAACTAAAGTACAAAAAATAAAAAAAGCTAAGTAATAGAAAATAAAAAAATAAGTTACAAACATTTAAAAAATATTACAACAATTTTAAGCTACTTACACTTAATCTAAGCCCCCTAATAAAATAACAAAGCCCCCCAAAATAAAAAAAATTCCCTACCCTATTCTACATTAAAAAGTTACCAGTCTTCATCCATGCGGCATCTTCAATCTTTATCCATCCGGAGGGAACCATCTTCAGACGAGCCAACGCGGAGCCATCCTCTTCTTCCCGATGACTAACGATGAATGAAGGTTCCTTTATGGGACGTCATCCAAGATGGCGTCCCTTCAATTCCGATAGAATTCAAGCTCAATCTGATTGGCTGATTGGATCAGCCAATCGGATTGAACTTCAATCTGATTGGCTGATAGCATCAGCCAATCAGATGTTTCCTACCTTAATTCCAATTGGCTCTGCGTCGGCTCGTCTGAAGATGGCTCCGCTCCAGATGGATGAAGATTGAAGACGCCGCATGGATGAAGACTTCTATCGGATGAAAGACCTCTTCACCCCTTGGATGATGACTTCTGCCGCTCCGGATCTCCTCTTCGGTTCCATCGGTGGGTCGGCTGGCTGAAGACGGCTCAAGGTAGGATGATCTTCAGGGGGGTAGTGTTAGGTTTATTTAAGGGGGGTTTGGATTAGATTAGGGGTATGTGGGTGGTGGGTTTTAATGTTTGGGTGGGGTGTACTTTTATTTTACAGGCAAAAGAGCTGTTTTCTTTGGGGCATGCCCCGCAAAAGGCCCTTTTAAGGGCTGGTAAGGTAATAGAGCTGGTAACTTTTTAATGTAGAATAGGGTAGGGAATTTTTTTATTTTGGGGGGCTTTGTTATTTTATTAGGGGTCTTAGATTAGGTGTAAGTATCTTAAATTGTTGTAATATTTTTTAAATGTTTGTAACTTATTTTTTTTTATTTTCTGTAACTTAGCTTTTTTTATTTTTTGTACTTTAGTTAGTTTATTTAATTTAATTTAATTGTAGTTATTTGTAGCTAATTTATTTAATTAATTTAATGATAGTATAGTGTAAGGTTTAATTGTAACTTAGGTTAGGATTTATTTTACAGGTAATTTTGTATTTCTTTTAGCTAGGTAGTTATTAAATAGTTAATAACTATTTAAAAACTATTCTAACTAGCTAAAATAAATACAAAGTTACCTGTAAAATAAATATAGATCCTAAAATAGCTACAATGTAATTATTAATTACATTGTAGCTATCTTAGGGTTTATTTTACAGGTAAGTATTTAGTTTTAAATAGGAATAATTTATTTAATGATAGTGTAGTGTTAGGTGTAATTGTAACTTAGGTTAGTTTTTATTTTACAGGTAATTTTGTATTTCTTTTAGCTAGGTAGTTATTAAATAGTTAATAACTATTTAAAAACTATTCTAACTAGTTAAAATAAATTGAAAAAGTTACCTGTAAAATAAAAATAAATCCTTAGATAGCTACAATATAATTATTATTTATATTGTAGCTATATTAGGGTTTAATTTAAAGGTAAGTATTTAGTTTTAAATAGGATTAATTTAGTTAATAATAGTTATAATATTTAGATGTATTTAATTAATATTTAAGTTAGGGGGGTGTTAGGGTTAGTGTTAGACTTAGGTTTAGGGGGTTAATAATTTTATTACAGTGGTGGCGGTGTAGGTTGGGGCAGGATAGGGGTTAATAAATTTATTATAGGTGGCGACGTTGTAGGGGGGGCAGATTAGGGGTTAATAAGTTTATTATAGGTTGTGGCGGGGTCCAGGAGTGGCAGTTTAGGGGTTAAACTATTTATTTAGTTGCAGAGAGGTCCGGGATCCGCAGAATAGGGGTTAATAACTTTATTATAGGTGGCGGCGGTATAGGGGGGGCAGGATAGGGGTTACTAGGCATAATGTAGGTGGCAGTGGTGTCCGGGAGCGGCGGTTTAGGGGTTAATAACTTTATTTAGTTGCGGGGGGCTCCGGGGGCGCCGGTATAGGGGGTAGAACAGTGTAGTTTAGTGTGGGTGCTTAGTGACAGGCTAGCAATAAAGCTGTCAAAAGCCGAAGAGCAGCGAGATTGGATGAGTGATAACTTTCACAGTCTGCTGCTCATCGCCCCGTTCTTGGTGTGTGGCTTTTTGACAGACTTTTTGATAACTTAGGTTATTCAGGTCTGCGGCGGCGATGGTAGGCGAGATTAGGCGGGTGTATTGGGCCGGTGAAGGCAGGTAAAGTAGACACGTTGATAACTAGGCCCCAATGTCTCTTTAGATACAGCAACACTTGAAAACATTGAGATATACAGAGAGTATAATTTTTGTAAAAGAAAAACAACCAGAAGGAAGATAATCTACTGGCATGTGAACAACATTAGAACTACCAACTTCAATGCAGTTTGATAGAAGTATAAAGACCCATACCTTGTCGTGTAGGTAATATCCCAATCTAGTATAATCCCACCGGGACTATACCAGTCTGTACCAAGTTGACTCTTTAGTCCACTTGGACCGCTCTATTCCATCCAGGTTATGTCTCCTTATTAAAAGTCTAATTGAACTTGTTAAAAGTATCTCCGAAGTATGGGGACTGCAATATTAATTATGAGAGATTCTAGGTGGGTTGCAATATACCTATATTACGTACTGGTGAGAGGGGTAAAGAGAGACTCAATATAGGTTACTATAAGCCGGCATTTCCAAAGTTTTCTCGTTTTGTCTCAGTCAGTGGAGCAGAAAAGGAAGCGGGGAGGGGAGGGGCACGGAGGGGAGATCAGCTGAAGTGAAAGTAGAGAATAGTCGTTCAGATGGGAGGGGAAAGGATGGGATATCACCCAGGAAAGCACTCACGCCATTCAGTCCATAGACTTGGCAGACCTACTAGTTCTTTGGGCGGTTTACTGTCTGCCTAATGGAACTTGCCTTTGTACCCATATGTCCCATATCCTCCAGTATGCTTCCATTTTATCCAAGTGGAGGTAAAATCCCTTTTCCATTAGAGCATAGGTTTCAACTATCTGTTGAACGCTAGTTAGGGAGGGTGGACTTGCTTGTTTCCACATCCTAGCTATCGATAACTTTGTGGAAGCAAACAGAAAGATGGCCAGATGCTTATGAGCTTTGGGTAATCTAAGCGGGAAAATGTTCAAGAGGGCCGTTTTGGGGACTTTCGGGATGGATAACCCAGCAGATTCGCATAATTGGAAAACTCCTTCCCAAAGCCGTTTTAAAACTGGGCATGACCACCAAATATGGAGATCTGATCCGACCTGACCGCAACCCCTCCAGCATAAGGACGACTGAGAAGAGGCCATCTGGGCCAATCTATGTGGGGTGTAGAGCCATCTGAGGCAGACTTTGACGTATAGTTCAAGTGAGTTTGCACAGTGCAATGTTTTCTTAGTAAGAAGTATTGTCTGTGCCCAGACTTTATCGGCGACTTGGATTCTTAGATCTCTCTCCCATGCCCTCAACTGCCATACCTCTCCTGAGCATACCTCCCTCATTATCAAAGAGTAGTGATTGGATAGGGGCCTCTGCAAGGATGTCCCAGATTTACATTTCTGCTCCCATGGGGTAGGATCCCTCAATCCTGATACTGGAAAGCCCCAACTGGCTAAGAATTTATGCAATCTGTATCTTTCAAATTGAAGCCATGGAGGGATGTGGGTGATATTCTCCTGACCATTAAGGGTAGCTGGCTGTAGGGTGTTTCCCTGATACAGATCAGACACTCGTAGGAGATCCCACCATCTCCATTGAGAACCATGCGAGTCTGGGAGACCTCTAAGCAGACCGGGTATCGAATGTATTGGGGATGGGTGTGGGCCGATATCCACATAATGTCTAATAGTTTTCCAGCAATCTAGGGCTTGTTTAACTATTCGGTTAGAAATAACCAAACTGTCTGTTTTATAATCTGGGAACCATGGTAGATCTCTGAGAGTAATGCCCTGTGGGAGGGAGAACTGTTCAACCCTCTTCCAACCTTGAGTCATATCACTCGTCTCCCATTGGGAGATGTGGGTCAGCCTCATAATAGATAGCGATGTTAGGGAGAGAGACTCCTCCCATGTGGTATGGTCTCTGCAGTGTCCTCCTGGCAATTCTAGGTTTTTTGCCCTGCCAGACGTATCTGGCCATCAATGCATTGAACTTTCCAGAAGAGTGCGAGGGAGACTCAGCGGGAGGCAGCGAAAATAGTACAATATCTTGGGTAAAATGGTCATTTTAACCGAGGCTATGCGCCCCATCCATGAAACTTCTCTGAACACCATGAATTAAGGAGTTCTCTAATATCAGAGAGGAGTTTATAATATTTTTTTATCCTGACCAATTCAATGTCAGGGCCTAGTTAGACTCCTAAATGGGTGATCGAATCCGATGCCCATTGGAATTGGTAAGACTCTCGGAGAATCTCCTGTTCAAAATGTGGGATGTGGATTGCGAGAGCCTCAGTCTTGGCCAAGTTGAGCTTATAGAAGCTCAAGGTACCAAATTGGGAGAGGATTTAAAATAAGGCTGGCAAAGAGCCCAAGGGATTAGTCAGGAAGAGGATTACATCGTCCACAAACAATGCAATCTTCTCTCCCCCTCCGCCAACCTCCTCCACTCGGTTACTCACAGGGACACCCCTAATCAGTGGAGAGTTTCTGATTGCCTGGGCTAGTGGTTCAATCTCTAGGGCGAACACAATAGGCGAGAGAGGGCAGCCCTACCTCGTACCATTGGTTATGGGGAAACTTGAAGCGCAAAAGCCCAAGCCTCTAACCTTGGCACTCGGCGAGCTATATAGGGCTTGTATCGCTAAAACAGTGTCTTTGGGAAATCCAAAGTTGAGAAGGACTTCCCACAAGTACTCCCATCTGACCCTGTCAAACGCCTTTTCGGCATCCAACGACAGGGCCAGCATGGGGACTTTCAGTCTGTGTGCCTCAGAAAAGATATTTAAAATGCGTCTGGTATTGTCCAGCGCCTCTCTACCTAACGTGAACCCCACTTGGTCTGGGTGCAAAAGATTGGGGGTAATGGGGCGAAGTCTGCCCATAATTTAGAATATCATTTTACATCTATATTAATGAGGGAGATAGGACGATAGCTCCCACATTGAGATGGATCCTTATTTGGTTTGGGAATGGTCAAAATAGTTGCCTCCAACTGTTCCCCTCTGAACACACCTTTCTCCCTAGCCTCTCCAAAGGCCTGAAGGAGCAAAGGCGATAGCTCCAGGTGGAAGGTTTTATAGAACATGGCCGGAAATCCATCTGGACCTGGGGCCTTTCTATTTTGGAGTTGAGTAATTGCCATTTTCAATTCAGCGTTTGTAAATGGGACTTGTACTCTCTCTATCTCTTTTTGGGACATAACAGGCAGATTTAGGTCTTTCAAAAAGGCTTTAATTTGGTCCCGGGAAGGGACATTCTCCCCTTCTGTATGGTGGAGGTTATATAGATTGGAGTAAAAGGCTGCAAAGGCCTCTCCAATGTCTCTGGGGGAAGTCACATGGGTATTCCCCTTGTTTATGGAGAGAATGCGGGATGAGGCCGCCCTACCTCTCAGCTTGTTTGCTAACATGGTAGAGGCCTTGTTACCTTGATAGTATAAAATATTTTTGAACCTGCTGACTT